>NC_041334.1:27945004-28245004 GCF_004354835.1 Perca flavescens | reverse complement strand
GTCCAGAGGAGGGAGGGGGAGTGGGGGAGTGGGGGTGGTGGTGGTCCTGGATCTGTGTGTTTGTATTGTGAGCTGAATTAAAACTGCTAACGGAGCTTAAAATAATCAGCCAGGAAGGATGTTTGTGTGAAACGGAGGTTCAGAAGTCAGGCTCGAACACACACAGATTGTACAGGGAGTGTGTGTGAAGCTTCCTGTTTGGGCTCACAGCTTTGCGTCCGGGCAAAGGAATCAAATGCCTTTCACATAACACGCATACACTCATTGCTACTGTGCTCGGTGTGCTCGGTGTGCTCGATGTTTAGCTCTGCAGTCAGTACACTTGCATCTCAGAATAGAAAGGAACTGAGAATTTTTAAAGAGTGAAAATCCTCTATTCCCTTTGACAAGTCAGTGTGTGTGTGTGTGTGTGTCTGTGTGGGTGTGTCTGTACGGTGTGTCTGTGTGTGTTTCCTTGTGCTATGTCAGCACCAGACACTACGTGGTTGAAATCAGTCATTGATTTTCTGTTCCCTTCTAGCCATCTCCTTCCTCATTCTTTAGTATTCGATATGACAGTTTACTACAGGTCTGCTGCAGCACCTGCGAGAAAACACACAGCCTTAAATTTACCAACACTGAGTTGGCCTCCTTCAGTGCACACCTACACATAAACAGAGCGCTGCTTACAAGTCAGTGAGTGCGTTATTGCAGTTTGGATTGAGATGTCCGTCTCACCCCTGTGTAGTGCCTACCGTAGTCTCCTGGATACAGGCGATAGCTGAGAGTTAAAAGAGGAATGTCTGCTTTCACAATCAAATGCAGATCAACCTGTACAGGTGTACAACATCACCCAGTGTATCAGATCTAAGACAAACAGCTTATGGATGTCAGTGACAGAGAGATGATGGAGTAGATTGAGAGGGCTGGAGCATGAATGACAAATAGGCAGCTGGTGAAGCCAAGTGGCTAAGGTCAGAGTTCAGCTGCTGTTCATTGGTGCCAGATGTTCCAGATGCTCTGATTGGGCAGCAGATGCTCCGTGTGTCCTGGTTGGCTAATCCTACTCTATCTCTAGCTGCCACCCATTTGCTAGGCCTTCAGCACTAAGGTATGTTGGGACTGGTTGAAATCTCCCCCCCTTCTTTTCAGGTGTTCCTGCTGTGTGTAGACGTGTGTGTAGGTGCACCCATGTGAAACTGATTTGTATGCCTGTCAATGGGTTACCTTGTGCACTGGCATTTTGAAACAGAATTAAGCTGATGTTATATTTATTACAAAACACACACACACACACACCCCTCCATTCTGGCAGACTTTGTACCAAGCTGGGGTTTTTGCATAATTTAACTGTAGCATTCCACTCAGACAGTTGGTTTCATGATGAAGTTGAGCAGGTGTGGGTGGGGGTGTGGGTGGGGGTGTGTGGGTGTGGTTAAAATGGTTAAATCTTTTATGTGTGTAATTTTATTTTGTGATATTCTAGTACATAAATTTCAATTAAGAAGCCTTTCTATAGATAGAATAACCAGATCGGACTGTGACCTGAACTACCGGTAGCTCTCTCTCTCGTAGCCCTTTCACGGAGCTCCCGCAGCTCTTCATTTAATAAACTGTCTGTACACTTACAAAGTTCTCAATGCTTCGGTTAACATTTAGGGACCCTCATTATGCTACCGTTGAAGTTTGGTGATATTTTGAGCCTTTTTAGTGGTATAAATAGTGATTTGTTTATACTTTCCCTGTGCGCCAAATACTAGCGTTGTAAGCTAATCAGTGGTCCGCGCTAGCTTCTTTCAAGCTACAAACCCATTCGATTAGCATGAAAACATGTCACAAAGAACGACAGAACGACACATCTGTTAATAACTTATAGGTTTGTTTTGCGCCTGAATTGTCCTTTTTAAAAGCAAATATGTTCAATTTACCAGCATAGAAGAAAACCAGTTTTATTAGCTGGAACCAGTTAATTTTAGACATTTTTGCTTAAAAGATGAACAAATCATGTAACAAAAGTATTGCCAATTATATTTCTAATAGTTTCAGCTCTAAAGCATACATGGTCACATTGCCTGAGCCTATGTGTGAATGTGTGTGTGACCTGAACTCCTAGTTGATATAAGGGCCTTGACCTCTGTTAGGGTGCCTCATTCAAAAATATTACACACGCACACAGCAACAGCAGAGCAACCGGTAAGAGCGTGTAAAAATGTAAAAAGCAGAGCAGTGCTACACACACACACACACACACACACACACACACACACACACACACACACACACACACACACACACACACACACACACACACACACTCTGTCTGTCAATCCCAAACTCCCTCTCCCTCTTTTTCAATCTTTTTCTTTCTGTCAGCCGACATCCAATGAACAATCAGACCATTGTGAAAAGAACTGCTGGTCTTCAACTCAAAACTCTGTTATTCTCACTCCTTCTTTCTCCCCCTCTCTTTCCTGTCTCACTCTTTTCCTCTCTTTCATGATGTTTGTCAGAAATGTGACACACACACACACACACACACACACACACACTATGACACGCCTCCCATGGCAGCTTAAACCAATAATCATCACTTTATGGTTTCAGCATATGTGAGACACATAATGTGAGTGCATGCATGAGACTCTTTACCAGACACTGACTCACACAACCAGCTGAGAGAGAGCGATGATGTTTGTGTGTGTATGTGTTGGAGGAAGGGGGGGGGAAGTCATGTTAAAGAAGAGAGGGATCTACAAAAAAGCCGAGCAGGGCAGAGACGAAGCCCAGTCATATCCTCCGTAAAACAATCAATAGGAGAACAGACATCCAGCTGTAAATAAATAGGAGGGCGGCAGAAAGAAGAGAAGGAGAGAAAACACAACAGTAGAAGGGTTGGATAATGCTCCCGGGGGACGCCAGAGGAAACAGGTTGTGTTTGAACAGCCCTCATACGTGGCCGGAGATCAGGAGAAGAAAAAGCAAGGAGTCTAACCAAGAAGGAAAACAGGAGGAAAGGAGGAGGAGGAGGAGGGATCTTGGAAATAAGAGAAGGCCTGAATAGAAGAGAATTTATAAGTATAAAGGAGGGAACGTCTACTAGACTGTACGATCTTGTGATGATTGAAGGAATGATGGGCGTTTGTTTTTTTCCTACGCCGATATTAAAGCGATTTTTTTAATTAACGGACTATATGACTAGGTCTGCTGGGCAGCTAACGTTAACGATAGTTTCTTATGGTGCAGAGCCAGTTAGCCATACAGTACAATTATGAATGTCGCAGCAGGCGGAGGAATAGCTTTTTAACATTTGCCATGCTGATCAGCAGAGAGCCGGAGTGAGACAGAGAAGCCATCGCTAACTACTTAGCTGAAGTAGCTAACAGAACTGAAGAGTGAACAACTGTGGGATTCGCGAGAAAGTCGTTGAAAGAACGAGATCGATGTCAGTGCTTGACTGAACTAGTGTAGTTTTAGGTAAATAAGTAAAGTGGATAATTAGCCGCTGTAATGAAGAATATGTTAACTGCGTCAAGCTACCGAAGCAAGATGCTATCGCTATCAGTAGTAAAACTGAAGCATCGTCAACGGGAAATGACACAATAGCCAAGCAGGACGGGCAGAACAGCCAAGCCAGTGTAGCCTGTTTCTTTGCTGCTCGGCATATATATGCATAATATGTTGTGTCCAATTACGTGTTCAATGTAGCCAGCCTGTCAGACTGGCGATCAGATCGCCTATTGGCAATCTCGAGTAACCACGATTGGACGATGAGAAAAATATAAGCGATTGCCTAAACCTAGTACGATCCAGTTCAACGTGTGTGTGTGAGTGAGTGAGTGCAGTATGCACTTGTGTTAGCGTTCTCACTCCCCATCTCCATCTCCATCTCTCTCTTCCTCTCTCCTTCCCCCGTGCATCGACAGCTTCTCTCTGCACGTAGGCAGAGTTGGTTGCTAGGGTTACTGAATTGCCCCCATTTTTTTGGGTTTGTGAGGAGCAGAGGGAAAATGAGAAAGAATAATGTAGATTTATCTTCCCCGTAGGGTCTGTCTAATCAGGTTACACACACACACTTCGATTGCATTTTGAGCCATGGTCTTTTCAGGTTTTTCTTCCTCTTTTATGCTTTCTTTCTTTTGCATTCCTGTTCTCCTTATTTGCTCTCCTCTACCTGTATCCTTCTTTTCATTGCTTTCTGTTTTCCATGGTGTCACTGCTGTTTCCTCATCTCCCTCAGGCTCGTGTGTGTGTGTGTGTGTGTGTGTGTGTGTGTGTGTGTGTGTGTGTGTGTGTGTGTGTGTGTGTGTGTGTGTGTGTGTGTGTGTGTGTGTGTGTGTGTGTGTGTGTGTGTGTGTGTGTGTGTGTGTGTGTGTGTGTGTGTGTGTGTGTGTGTGTGTGCGTGCGCGTGCGTGTTCGCGCGATGAAGGGAAGCACGGTTTGATTAAAGGAAATTCTGAATGGTTTTTTCTTGAAAATAATTTGGCTTGTCAGTGATGTTTTAAGCTTGCTATTTATGAAAGCCTGAGGTCGCATTTTAAACTCGCATCGACATCAAACACAGTAACCACTAAGTGCCAAGAGAGGAGGGTGGGTCGGTTGTGCTGGTTATATCAAAGAGAGAATTTCAGTGTTGTGACAAGTTTATGTGTGTGTGTTGGAACTGGGCAATCACTGCACGCTGGCACCCACCCATTCGGGTTCACACCTCTGCTAATGACGTTTTAATGAAGCCAATTCATCACCTTTTCTCAGCTGAATCTGTATCACTTGCACACACTCACACTCAGCCTCGCTCTCTCTACTCTTTTCTTCTATATGAATGTGAGTGGGGACACAATGTTCTCCCGGTTGCTATGTGGATGCACCAGTTCTATTTTAGTTGTTCCCAGCCTCAAAGCTGTTCTGGTGGAGTTTTCTCCCATTTTCTCCCGGTGTTTGCAGGCCATGTGCAGGCTTATAGAGAGGCTTGTTTAAAGTGCTGGGTCCTAGCTTTACTTTAAACCTTCTTTTGAATGTGGGAATACTGCAGTTCTTTTCTTTCCCACAGTCGTCAACACACACACACACACACACACACACACACACACACACACACACACACACACACACACACACACACACACACACACGTTGATGTTGTATGGTTAGGAAGCTCATTTCACACTCAGACCAGATGCACTACCTCCACACACATCATTTAAACAGCGTGTCAGTTGTGCAGACGGTGTTTTGTGTTGTGTGTGTGTGTACTGTACATATTATATTATATTGTACATATTGACCTTAGCTGGATGTTACATTGAGGTCACTGTTAGCCAGTTATATACAGTAGCAGCAGGAAGTAGAGATCAGACTTCCTCCTGTCATCTTCCTTTTCCACTCATCCATGTGGGACAACTTGTGATAGGAGCCCCGCCCCCCCCCCCCCCCGCCATGTACAAACAAGGAAATGGTGCTGCATGTGTGTAGTCTCACGCAGTTCAAAAGCAAGAAAGGTTAACTGTCACACATGCTACCTGACACAGTGACATGAGTTAAACCTGCCTCAGTGGTCGAGCTGAACAGGTTTTACACCATCTCTCATAACAATCCACCCAGCATGAGTTG
Organism: Perca flavescens; assembly: GCF_004354835.1. Lineage (NCBI taxonomy): Eukaryota > Metazoa > Chordata > Actinopteri > Perciformes > Percidae > Perca > Perca flavescens. Next base: position 28,239,418 of record NC_041334.1, on the reverse strand, counting down.
GAACTTGAGTCCGCTACTGTCTGGGTTTGGTAAACAGGTGAATCTGTCAGTGATGCTAATTTAATCTAATGTTTTTTTAGTTCTTTTTTTTTTTTAAAGATGTATTTATTTTTTGGGGGCATTTCAGCCTTTAATTGAAATGACAGCCAGGTTGGACTCAAACCCTGGACCTTCTGCGTTGAGACACACACCTCTATATATGTGCGCCCGCTCTACCAACTGAGCTAATTTAATCTAATTCTTTTGACATTTAAACCATGTGTTCTCTAAACCGAGTGGGAGGGAGAAATAGAAAAACTGAGGCCATTTGTGGGCAGAACTGAAACTGAAGCATATCTTTATTGGGTACTATTTAAATGTATTTGCAGATATGGGTTGCTGTGAGCAGTAACAACTGGAAGTCAACTAGTTTCACAAGAATGCGGTCAAACATGAGTTAAATTCACATTCAGAGGATGTGCATCATGTATACGGTGTTTGGTGTTTTAAGCCCCTAACGTCGTCTTCCAGGCAGCGCTGCCTGGAAGGCACTAGGATTAGGCAAGGGTTAGGGTTAGGGTTAGGTGCCTTGAAGTTGACGGTTGCAGCGCTGCCTTGAAGAGGGGGCTTAAAACACCATCGAGCCATGTATACTGTACACTCCTCTCCAGGCTCATATCAGTACCTGTTGGAGGGTGCGAGTCTGATTGCATGCCTTCCTGAAAGCATTAATGTAATTGTAGGTTTATTGTTTGTTTTGTTTTTTTAAGGATCCCCATTAGTCATCACCGTAGTGAAGACTATTCTTCCTGGGGTCCAACACAAGACAAACACAAACAAATATTATTAAGCAAAATACATGTTATATTAGAACAATGAAAACCTCCTGGATTTTGTAAAACAAAAGGTACAGTAGGCCTAGCATGTTTTTCATGTTATTAAAAACAACAAAAGAAAACCGTAACATGAAATAAAATATATAGTGAAAGAAATAAAAAAAACAATAGAAATGAATAACTGAGTTAAACAGGGTTTAACCTAAACTACTTGCCTATAACAGCTTATCTTAGTTTCTTTTTGAAGCTTGAAGTATTTCCCATTAGGATTAAATGTGTGTGTGTGTGTGTGTGTGTGTGTGTGTGGGTGTGGGGGGGGGCTGTTCCAATATCTTACAGCTCTATATATTACCATTTTTGTTAACATTTTAACACAATTTGTTAGAACATTGGTTCTGGGCATTGGCAGAGTAAAGCCATAACCTACAGCCAGTCTGGTATCATAACCATGTCTATCATTGGTAGGTAATAGCTGCGAGAACAGGTTGGTGGGTTTACGTAATGTACAAAATATTCTTTAAGGTGTGTCGGGGCTGACATGTCAGTGCTGGGGCCATGCCTGGTGTAGATGAACCACCCCGAATATGTGGTTTACCTGCAGCAGACATTGTGCTTGAGCTGTTTAGATGCAGCAGCACATACCTCAGGCCTGATATTTATCTCTCTGGTTTTCAGGTGCCTGTTAGCAGACTCTTTCACTTGTTCTGCCTCTTACTGAGCATGGCCAGGGGGCAACTGTTTGTGTGAGAAACAAGCTGATATGTGCTCTTCACTCATGCATGTTTAAGCGTGTCCCGAAGCTATGGAATATTTACCGTCAAAAGTCTCTGAACCTGTACGTGTACAAACGCAACAGATAGCAAGTGTTTGTATTTTTGTTGTGCTGCATGCTGCAATTTACCCAACCACCCATCCATTGAGAATGGTTGGCACTTGGCAGCACTTTTATTTGAAAAGTTGTTGTCCTTTGAAAGAAACACTGACATGCTGGTAAAAAGATTCTCTTTTTGCCTTTTTATAAACTGTTGAAACTACAGTAAATACAGCATAGGGTTTATAAATGTGGTTCTAAATTCCAGCACGTGATATAGGCTACTAAGTATTTTAATGTATGAACATGCATAATTTGTTTTAAAAAATGAGGTGGATATTCATTAAAACATTTTTTCCCAAGGTTCATTGCACTTTCTTTTAATACAATCCAGATAATCATGTGTCATATTACAGCTATATGGGAATACCGGAGTAAAGTTGAAGTCAATGCAGTACCGCTTTGTTTCTGGTGGTGTTTGAATGAGCCGGCATCATAGAACCTAATATTGACATCCATTCAGACAATGAGCCCTGTGCAGTCGGCACATACAGATATCTGCAATAAATTTTGAGAGGCACGCTTACAAGCTGCTGTAATGACAGTGTAAATGATTAGCTATGTGAGCCGATACCAGAGTCAGATTGTGTTGGCAAGAATCCCACAAAACAGAACTGAGTGCTAAAATCGTCATAGTCAAAGTATTTTAATTGAGCAAGACTTTGCAGAACATTAATGATAAGCGATCCAGCAGCATTCCATCATCGCCGTTGACAACACATTGCAGTAATGTGTGCTGAGACATTTCTTGAATAATTAATAATTAACTGGACCACAAACGACAGTCATATTTTCACATATGCGCAATGCTGCAGCATATAAAACTGGGTACAGTGTCACGTGAATTGTTAAGGTTGCATGTAGTAACTGCAATTATACATTTGTTATTTTTTCAACAGCTGAAGCAATGCCACTGTCATACAATGTTATTGTCCTCAAAGGAGCATCAGTAGGTACATTTGGATATGTGGACGGCTACCAGGCCCTATAGTGTTCCTCTATTCAGGCCTGTGTTTGAAAGGGAAATCTTTTCTGTTAGTGTCCCTCTCCCTGTGCGCTGGGCCCACAGTAGAGTGCACAGACCATGTGCTGGCCTGCGCTGTGGGATGCCCCGCTCAGATTACTGCCCTAGCCTCTCCCCTCACCCTCCCCCTTCACATTCCGACTCAGTCCATGTGCTTCAAACAGAGTGGAAATGGGAACATCCCTCTCCATACATGCACACACACATACTCATTCCTGTTGTGCACTGGTCCTTGTAGGACAGGGCTTGGTGTGGAGCTGATGGGTGCTTTTTGTTTAGATTAGACACAATGTGCTCTTCATAGACCATGTGCTGAGCTGAAAGTTGGGTAAGACCAAGTGTTTTTTCTTGGAAATGCACAGAGAGGAGTATTGGGGTGATGGTGAGGTTGACAAAGAAGAGAAGAATAAAGGGTAACAGGGGGGTACCCTTTACACAAAGAACCTTCCCATCAATCACTTCATCACATTTGTGGCATAGCTGCCTGACACAAGCATGTTCTGGTGCCTCCATCACTTTTTTTTTTTTTCTCAAATCTTGCTCTCCCACTGCCTTTCTCTCTGGGATTTCTTTCTGTCTGAGGGCAGCGTTGCATGTAAAAGGTTGCTGTCCATGACAGATATGCACATACACACAGGCATTCTTTGTGTGTAAAGGTTGCAGTGGGAGGCAGAGGGCTAAGTGGCCGAGTGTGAGTGTGGCTCTTGTCATGTGCTGATGGTATTCCCTCAGAGGAATGTGGAGGAGAGAGTTTCCCAGTCTGGGAGAGTCAGTCGTCACATTTTTTTGTGCACCATCAGTCGTATATAAGTTATAGAAATGTCAGTGTAACCAAAAAAAATCAAAACTTTCGCTACCAATGCAGTGGTTGGCAAAAACTGTTTTGAAAACTCTTGATGTACGCCTTACTTCAAAACTTGGGAGTCATCTCTTGAGGGGGTTATAATCCTTCAAATTTCAGCCCTGATTGAGTTGGCAACACCTGTGGTAACTAGTGGTAACAGCAAAGCGTTTTAATAATACAGGTCTCAGAATTCTAGTCAAGATGACGCCTGCACCGATCACTGGGGACAGCAAACGCACCTTGAGCGGCTACTCTAGCCAAACCGCCATTGGTCGCAGAGGCTTCTGTGTTTCATAATGTTTTAACAAAGTAGGCTAATTGACACTGTAAACTCATGATCATACTTTTTTTTACCTTGTGCGTTGGTATGAGTTTGAATCTTGTGCCGGCAGATTACCCAGTAAAAAGGCATATTCCCGCAGTAACAATAAAAACTACTTACAATTGCAGAATGCTATTACATTGAGTGTTTATTGCTGAAAAATGCTAGCCACCATGAATAGCATTAAAATGGCGTTGGAGGGGGCGACCTCTAGCTCACCCAGCAGAGTCTGCTCCCAATGTAGGCTGAGTCCTTGGCTCGAATCGTTCGAATCCGACCCGTGGCCCTCTGCTGCATGTCAAACCCCCCTCTCTCTCTCTCTCCCCTTTCCTGTCTTCAAGCTATACTGTCAATGGAAGTCCATAAAACAGTCCCTCCAGAAAAATGTGATTATGCGGTCACGTAATTCAATGCATAATCAGCCAAAGTCTGCATATTTATGCGGGGGCCGCATTTTTTTTAAATATGCCGTACTTTCGCCGCATAAATTGCCGATTTCCGTGCAAAATATGCGGGGCTTGCATGATTTCATAATCCCTGCATTTATGTTGCAAAAAAGTCACATATATCTTAGCAGAAAGTTGAAAAATGTCGCGTTTACTTCACACAAGAGCAGCCATTTTCCAATGTTGCTATGGGAACGTTATGAAGTGACGTTATGAAGTGACGTAATTATGCGACGTGAACATCATCGAAAAGCAGGGTGTTGGGGGAGTCACTTTTTTTTCTCTTTTTCATCTAACTGCAGTTTTTGCAAGTTCCTGCAATTTCAACGCATAAAATTGCATAAATATCCCGCATATTCCATTGCATTTTTTAAGAACGTGCCACATAATCAAGGATTTTTGCCTGCAACAATCACAAAAAAACTCCCGCATTTTTCTGGAAGGATTGATGAAAGACCCCCCAAAAAAGAAAGTGTTCGAGCAGAATAACTATAATTTTAATAGACCAAATAATTTTTTAGGCTGTGAGTTTTCAACATGCTTTTTAGCAACTGACAACTCCTGGATGTCACAGTATCTTTGAGCCGATTGTATTCCTTGAAAGATTGTTTGTTTAAAGAAATGTTGGTTACACTTTACTTGAAGGTATCTACATAAGAGTGACATGACACTGTCATGAAAGTGTCATAAACATTATAAACAAGTCATAAATGTTTATGACATAACGCTTCTGTCGTCATGTGTCATTTGGTTTTTGTCATGACAAGTTAGAGTTAGGGTTCTTGTGACACGACAGTGTCATGTGTTCATGACACTGTCATGTCACTCTTATGTAGATACCTTCAAGTAAAGTGTTACCGAAATGTTAAATACAATATGTAGTTAATGGGCCTGCTAAAATCGCACTAAATTTCAGTAAAACGAAACAAACTGCAATGTTTTGGCATGACCATCCTCTATTAAAGCCACTATTGTATCCCCACACAACACGTTGACACTTAATGCCCATTGTTTTCAGCGTCTTTGTTACCGATAACAGCCAGGAAGGCTTACAGTATGTGTGAGTCAGGTCCCTGGCTGTATCCCTCTCCATTGTGTCCCGCTCGAACTGGGGATGACAATGACGGCCACTGTCCTCTGAGTGAAATACATTGCTGTCATAGCTTACATTCTACATGCTCCATATGCACACAGCACAGCTGGCCTCAGCACAGCATTGAGGCCATTTTGAATTCATGAATTATTTTGTTGTCTTTGGTACAACAAGGAGAATGTGTCTGATTTCTAGCCAGGAGGGAGGGAGGGAGCGAGCGAGCGAGAGTCTGTGATTTTCCTTCTTTCTGAAGAAGTGCATAGAAAGAAAAAGCGGGAGCTCTCTCCTTTAGCGAGAGAGAGAAAAAGAGAGAGAGAGAGAGAGAGAGAGAGAGAGGAGTGTATGCCTTATGTCTGGGAGCGGGAGAGTCAGAACAGCAGGACTCAAGATCAAACAGGCTTCCTCTGCGGATAAGAAAAAGAGCCAGCCAGGGAGAGAGAAAAACACAGGCAGGGAAGGGATAAAGCAAAGCGAGAAGAGAGCTCTTTGTAGTCTTTCAAAACTAGAGAGAATTGTTAAAACATTAATGGCACTAATGACTCTCTCTCTTTACTGTCTGGCTCGTGATGATCTGTCCCTGGGAGTCTACTGGGGCAAGTTTAAAACAGGTGTGGACCACATGTCTCCCTCTGGTCTGCTGCGACCTTTGACCTCTTCTCTCCCCCTGCCAGCCACAGACACTCAATTCTGCCGTCAAGAGGGAAGATCGTTGTACACAGCTCGACAGACAACTCTGCATATGTGAAAGTGCATGTTTATGATGCAGAGATTACACCTTGTGTGAAAGTGCTCCCTCTTCTCACCCTTCGACACTGAGGCAGCATCAATAATTCAGCGATACATTGCAGAACACAATGCTACAGACAGCTTTGCTTTTTCTCTCCTTCTGTCCCTCTAGATTTATCTGTCTCCTGTAAGACTGTTTTTATGGCCCCATTTTGTTTCTCTTACCGACTTCCCCCAGTCTGCTCAGTTCTGCCCACTTTGTCTCCCTCCGTTCTCTGTCATGTTTACTAGAGCTGAGAATCTGTCAAACCTCTCACTTTTTCATGCATTCATTAGTGTCGGTTCTTTCCTTTTTCTCCCTGTTGTTTTCCGTACTCTCTTACTCCTGATTTGTGTTTGGTTTTACATATCAGGGATTTCATTCCTGTGTGTCCACTCCCTCTTTCCTTTTGTCCCTTTCTTTTGAAATCTCGTCAAGGCAGTTTTGAGGGGCCGGAGTGGAGGCAGTGGAGGGGAGCTAGGAGGAAAGGGTGTGTCCGCCCACAATGCAGCACTCTATTGTGTTGCGCTCAGTCCAACACGTCCCTCACTGATGCACACCTCACATCACACTCAAAATGGGACACATGTATAGTCATCAACCCTGTGTTCACTCTCCTCTTGTCGGAGGGGTGTATTCTCTTGGTATCAGGGCTGTCCATTCCTGAGCACAGATAGCTTTGTTTTCCATTGTGTGTGTCTGAAGTCTCACAAGACACCAGGCTCCCATGGTGTCAAAGGGCAGGAAGACTGACAGAGAGAGACTTAAACAGTAGGACTCGACAACTGGGCCTATCAGAGGGATGTCAGGAGGAGGATGCTGGGCTTTTAGTCTAAGATACTTCCAGAAGTTTGCCTCATCATTGACCCTCCTCAGGGAGGTCAAAGCTCAGGGTGAGCTAGAGAGCAGCCACTCTCTATTCAGGACCTTGCTCAGACATGCACATACCAAGGGACGCTTGCTTGCTGACATTGAGGAGTGAAACATGCTTTCTGAATTAACATCTACTTAATCGGTTAGACTGTTCAAACTGACAACAGCACTGCTTCAAATAAATGCAAGAGGCTGCGTGGGTGTGAGCGTGTTGTTGCAGGCACCGAAGATGAAATATAAACCAGGAAGTCTAGTTTCAATAATGCATCCATGAGATTGAAGGCTTATCGGATGCCAAAAAAAAAAAAAAAAAACTGTTCTCAGGAGGTTGTACTTCTTTTTGAGGCCGGCATTTTACAGCCAGAAATCAATCATAGCAGCTACAATTTTCTCCTGTCTCTGTGCGTAGGAGGTATGAATGGCAGAATTGGCACAATACCACAAGGTATTATAATTGGAGTGCAGAGTGTGTTGCCCGCGCTTCAAAAAAACTTGAGCCAGGAGTCGTCGACGGTGGATGACCTCGCATTTGTTGGATGGGAGTCCTGTGCGTCGGCGTTCCCCATTGGGCCAACGTGGTGGTCTCAAATCGGTACAAAAACGTGACCAGTTCTTAGGTTAGCAGTGGCATGTCAGGCTGCAGCTAGGAGCGTAGCTGACAGTCCCAACTTGGCTAACTGCAATGATCATCAGACCGAGAAGATGCTTGCTACGACCAATGAGATGGTCATATTTGAGCTGTAGGGACAATCATGTGGGTGGTGTACAATGCTTGCTTAGTATGCAGTTATGTGTGAAAAGCAATAGCGTGCATGTGTGTGTTAGAGCAACACAAAGGCTGTGTTCATTGTGTCACAGCGTCCTCAGGCTGACCTCAGGTGAGCATTCCTCACCCTGCTGTGGGTCACAGACACATCCTCCGAGGCAGGGATCTTCCACTGGGGGTCCGGGAAACCTAGGTGGGGTCCTCAGAGTCACTGTAAGGGGGGGGCCTCCAAATTATGGTACATTTTTGAAAGTTTTTTTTTTATTTTTATTAAAAAGTCTTAACATGAATCAAGCATATTAGCTGATGATAGGCTTACTGGCCTATAGGAAAGGTAGTCGCTAAGATAGCCATCCACGGATACAATGAAGCCTAAGGATGCCAAGTCAAAGTATCTTTATTAGTCTCTCTAAGCCAAGAAGAAATTTGTTTTGGACACAGAGAGAAATTAGAGAAACAAACTCAGGGTTAAAACAATTAGAAAACAAATGTACATTGAACATCTAGGCTACTCAAAGAGCTGTGCTAATTACAAATGACCATTTTCTATAGGTTACTTAGAAAGAAGAAAAAGCCGTCCTTCCTACATTCTTCTGTTCTAACATACATGCCTTACAATCGTTCCAATCTTCCATAAGCATCCATGTATTCAGTCCTAAAAATAAGAAAACATTAATTTATCCATTTATAAATATCCTTACAATCCATTTTTAAATATGCATTCATTCCTTCATTCATATCCACATACATTCAGTCACAGATATACATTAAAAACATGATTTATAAAAATCATGCCAACAGTTATTAGGCTATTTTAATAGCTTAGTATTCTATGCAAAAAAAAAAAAAAAAAAGAAGGTAGGCCTATGTATAAAGGCTTTAAGCCGACCTACATGTAATCGTAGACCCAGTTTAATATGCAACTTCATTTTCTACAAAATATGTTGTAGGGGGTCCAGTTATTTTGACCACTTTGGCTTCCTGCCTGTCCTGTCGTTGAGTTTTTAACTTCCATGTACATGGGAGATTTGCTTAAGGCATACTTGAGTGTTCTGCACTGCGAAATCATGCAGCCTGTAGTGCTGAGGTATACAAAAAGAGTTTTAATTGGGCAGAGAGCTCAAATTGACCCCGATTTGCCCTGCGGCATGGAGATTAATTTAGTCTGATACACCCCAACCACTTAAATGAGTGTACGCAAAATTACACACCTGCCTTACAGAAGGCTCCGCTGCTCCGTATGCAATCATCTGTATAAGTTGCTTACTTACAAATTCATACATTTGTACGACACAAAAGATCATGTCAAATCAGCTTTAACTCAGAAAAGCAAAAAACCAAAGCGAGTCTGTCTGGTTTTGTACTTTTCACTGGCTCCAGGCTGTTACAGAACACCAAGGTTTAAAGAAGTGTGAAAAGTGTAACAGTGCCCCGTGTCCCTCTCTACACAACCGGGCAGGGTGTTACGCAAGTTCCCTGTTTTGAGCTTTCTCTTTTGAATGATGTCATGCTTCTCAGTGGAGGGCTAATCTCTGTAGGGTACAATCTAGTAAAGTTTAATAGAGTGTCTCTATGCCACAGCTCATCCTGTTTGAGGAATTAGAGAACACCGTAGTGCTCTAATTCTAAACCCTCTGCCAGCTGCTGCATTAGCATCATTGTGCGTCTTTTAATGCTGGAAACAAAGTCTGTCTAATTTGAAACAACTGTTTTACGGTCACATTATTTACTAAGGTGTATGTTTTATGCAGGAATGCGTTATTTAATTTCCGAACAAAGCATGGGAGTATGCAATGAGTTTGTCCAACTAGCATGCAGACAGTGATTAGCATAAATGTTTTCACGCTCATGTTAAGCCTGCTGAAATCAAAGACCTGTCTTATGCTTCTCCATAAGCGCATTTCCTACTTTGTCTAAAAGCCCAAAGTATTCATTAAAGGGCTAATCTCCGATGGAAAACGTCTGAATAGAAAGTGGGCTTTAACCTAGTAGTAGTGTGGTGAACTGAACAGTAACCTTTTTACACCATGTATGCATCACGTGGGCCCGATGACCCATAATTACCCTGTGTCACAACAAGGTGTGTGTGTGTGTGTGTGTGTGTGTGTGTGTGTGTGTGTGTGTGTGTGTGTGTGTGTGTGTGTGTGTGTGTGTGTGTGTGTGTGTGTGTGTGTGTGTGTGTGTGTGTGTGTGTGTGTGTGTGTGTGTGTGTGTGTGTGTGTGTGTGTGTGTGTGACTTCCTGTATATCAGTGACTGTTATATGCAGCTACGCCATCAGTCTATGACCCTTCCTCAAGTAATGACTTCTATCTAAGGATTACTGTGATCCCATTCTGGGTGACTAAATGTGATTTTCACAGTTTAAGACCCCTCTCACTATTAAGATAAAGGACCCAGTCTTGGTATTACAAAATGAAAGACGGAAATGGACTGAAACCATAGACTACGGTATTAAAGTATCCATAAACTCAGTAGAACAAGTGTGGTTTATTTGGTGCCTGTTAAAGGTGCAGGGTAAGTCTTATAAAACTAACTTTCTGTCATATTTGCTTAAACTGACCCTATGTTCAAGTAGAACTACATGAAGCAGTTCATTTAAAAAGAAAATCGGGCTCCTCTGGCACCACCTACAGTCTGTAGTGCGATTTGCAAAAATCCACCGCTCCCTGTTCAGATGCACCAATCAGGGCCAGGGGGGGTATCTAACTGTGATGGGCTTAGGAGACAGTTTTGGCCTTTAGCAAAAAGGGGGGAGGGACTGAGACATTTTTTTGCTAAGTCCTGGATCTTCACAATCCTACCTACAGCACCTTTTAAGTCTTTTTTTATAAGCCTTTATTGGTGATTGGATAATGCAACCCACTTGACACTGAATTGAAAGGTTGGTAAAAGACATCTTGATCTCCAGTTAATAACTTTTCTCACCAAGAAACTAACCCTGATATCATGACTGGGGGACAACCCTTTTACACTGATGCTTGGTGTAAAAGGCACTACACAAAGTAAAGAGGAATAGCGAGGAGACCTTAGTTTTCTTTACTTGCTGCTCTTCTTGGTCTACCTCAAGAGAGCAGGATTGTTTTGTTATTATGAGAGGAACTAAATATAAAAGGGCTAAATACCACACGATTACTGCAGAGAAACAGAAAGAGGGGAGCTTTTTTATTTTTAATTTTTTTTAAGATAAATTTTTCGGGCATTTTAGGCCTTTATTTCCGTAGGACAGATGAAGACATGAAAGGGGAGAGATAGGGGGTAATGACATGCAGCAAAGGGCGGCAGGTCTGAGTCGAACCCGCGGCCGCTGCGTCGAGGAGTAAACCTCTATATGTGTGCGCCTGCTCTACCAACTGAGCTAACCCGGCCACAGAATGAGGGGAGCTTTTTCTCAGTCAGAGTCCCCTGGTGCTGCTCTTGTGCCGTTCAATAGGATACTGTTGCGCTGGTGTGTTGTGCTTCTTCATGCACATTGGCCCCTCTCTCTCTCTCTCTCTCTCTCTCTCTCTCTCTCTCTACCTCCCCATGTCTCTGCACCAGAATGCAAGTGATGAAGAATTGAACTTGCCGGCTGAATGTGATCTTGACTGTGGTATATCAAATCAATGAGTAAACTGCATAGTAGACAGGTAGACTTTTATTGATTTCAAATTGGGAAATTGCAGTGCTAAAGCAGCAAAATATCAGAGACACAGCACACATACAGAATATACAAGAAATTATAAATACAAAATAGGATAGAATTCAAGAATAAATATTCAAAAAATAAAGATGAGAAACAAAAATACAAAGGAAAAATGGACAAACGTACAAGTTAGGTACACAAATCTACAACTACTAGTAGCACTGAAGTCCTACTCATGGCCCCTATTAGCAGCCCGTTTTGTCAGTGAAAGTATATACCGCAATGCTACATTCTCCACGGGGTGGAGTGTAGGTAGGGTGGGGCTCTGATCTTCTCACATGCACACCGTAGCTGTTCCTCACGTACCGAGGCTGGGTATCTGCAAGGGTTCTTGTGATAGACTGCCGCCTGGTTGAAATGGAGGCCATATTTCATTGGCCAGCCTGTCACTGCCGGCAACCCCGACTCTCTGAGCTGTTGCCTCTGCAGGAGTCATTACACAGCAAGTCCACTTCTCTATAATGTGCAAACACACACATACATGCACGCATACACACGTTAGCAGCAGGCGTGAGAATGAGTTATACCGCTGGAGCAGCGGGTTGGAGAAAAAAGGGTGAAATGGATGCAGAAGAGGGGAGAGAGGAAGGGGGTGTGTGTGTGTGTGTGTGTGTGATTGTAGTTGCTGCATAGGCTGATCCTGATTCAGCTTTTTCTGCCTTCAGTGATGAGAGCCAAACACTGTACCTCTCTGACGCACACGATATTCCCTGATAATGATATACAGCTTTTACCTCCATATAACCTTAGCATCTTATACTTTGTTAGAACACACAGATGTTGATACACGAGAAATATAAAGCTATAAAGAGAAGATGACCAAGGACAAAATTCATCAGGATTAAAAAAAAGCAAAACATATGTACACACTTGTGCACAAACACACACACACAGACTGTATATGAAAGTGGGCGACATCTGCCATGTGCCTGGGACGCCTTCCACCACATCACTATGTCTTGTGCCACGTAAAGCCCCCCCACCCCGTCTGGGGAAGAAGGTTGTTACTGAAGCCGGAGACAGCGACGATGTGACCTCGAGGTGGATGTGGCGATAGTATCTCATGTTATCGACTGCTGTTCTTGGTCTCATCCTTTGTCTGATGGAACATATCCCCTTGCTCCCACCCGTCCTCCCTGCTGCCTTCCACTGGCACTCAGATAAGGATCGGCAGCCATCAGCAGATACAGCCTTTAACTCGCGGTGCCGCTGCCCGCCCTCTCCTCTAAACTCTCATCACCATCTCGAACTTTTTTATTTATTTTTTTCAAAAGCCATTTTCGGCATGCCACTGATGTGTCTTGGAATGCAGTGATAAGACTTTGCTTTATACATACCAGTCACATACACATGTTTAGTATCCTGCTTCTTTTTCCCACTGGGGTTTATGTGTGTGTGTGTGTGTGTGTGTGTGTGTGTGTGTGTGTGTGTGTGTGTGTGTGTGTGTGTGTGTGTGTGTGTGTGTGTGTGTGTGTGTGTGTGTGTGTGTGTGTGTGTGTGTGTGTGTGTGTGTGTGTGTGTGTGTGTGTGTGTGTTGGTACAGTTTGCTGTGCGATAGAGGCTGTCACGCACAACTATTAGACGACAGAGGGAGGCTATTACACACTATGTTAGGCTTCAAAGCGCTGATGCTTCCCTCAGGGGGGTGCCTTTACATGCATGCACACTTGCCCACAAAGCCGTGAAGGTCCCCATTAGTCATTGGTGCTGACCGGATGAATTCTGACAGACGAGTGAAAGGGAAAAAATGAAGAAGGGTTGACAGAACGATTGATGACTATTTAATCTAAAAGTAGGGAGTCATTACACGTCACTCATTCACTGGAATTATGACAAGCGTTAACCTTCTAATAATAAAGATGAGAATGAACCTTTACCCACCCGATGATGTGTCTGCAAATGGAAGAAGTCCCACAACCATCCGTCACTGTTTGAAAGTAGTCCCGTGTCTGGGATGATTCTTGCAATGCTGGATGCTAAGAGAGAGTCCAAGATTGTCGAGGTTGATTTAACTTACTACACACACTGTCAGACAGACCACTCGCGCAGACAGACACACACTCAGCGGGCTCCCTCCCATGCTTGTGTTGTGGATTAGTCAAATCCCCTGACTGGCTGCTAAGCTGATTAGTGGGGGTGTTCTGCACTGGTCATTTGGAAACACTGGAAAGATACCTATCCATACCTCCTCAGACAGATGGCGTAGGTCGCGATACTGTCATGGTTTTAATCTCTATGGCGAAGTGTGTGTGTGTGTGTGTGTGTGTGTGTGTGTGTGTGTGTGTGTGTGTGTGTGTGTGTGTGTGTGTGTGTGTGTGTGTGTGTGTGTGTGTGTGTGTGTGTGTGTGTGTGTGTGTGTGTGTGTGTGTGTGTGTGTGTGTGTGTGTGTGTGTGTGTGTGGCTGTTGGAACAGACTGAGGCCCAGATGGCTGTGTCCAGCAGAGACAGGAAATAGGGGACACCAGGTGCCTAGTACCCCTGAGGATCAACTACACACACCTACATTAGCCTAGAGGTCTGTCTCCTATCATGTAAATTGATGAATTGTAAGATAGGACCTCATTAAATCCTGAAACTATTAGTCAACAATTTTTAATAATCGATTAATTGTTAAGTAATTTGTCAAGCAAAATGCTTAACATTCACAGATTCCAACTTCTTAAATGTAAGAATTTGCTGCTTCGCACCATTATAATCATTGCAATTTCATTGTCTCTCAGACACAACAAAACTGAACTAGGGCTGCATTATAAAAGAAAAGGAAAAAAAAGAGCTGGGGCTGCAAAGAAGGATTGTTTTTATTATCTTGATAAATTGCTGATACATTTTTGTCCATAAAGTGGCCATGTCCTATAAAGCCCAAAGTGTGCCTTCCTTCAAATTGCTTGCTTTGTCTGACCAATGGTTCAAAACACAAAGATTTTAAGTTTACTATCGCATCATACAAAGAAAACAGCAACTGCTTACGATGAAGAAGCTGGAAAAGGGGAAGGTTTAGCATTTTTGCTTGAAAAATGACTTAAATGACTAATCGTTTACCAAAAAAGTAGCTGATTGTTTCAGCTCGAGACTGAACGTCGAAACGGTTAATCGAAACGTAGTCGACCGATAAATTAAGAAAATAATGATTGGTTGCAGCTCTAATCTCATCTGAATCTCATCTATCCTCAGATTGGGTAAAAAGTACCTCCCCCAACACACACACACACACACACACACACACACACACACACACACACACACACACACACACACACACACACTGTTGTCTGCTACTTTTCCAGACTGGGTTAGTAGAGCAGGCAGGGGCTGTAAATGGGTGAGGAGCTAGTTAACTTTTGATAAGTCGCCTTTTTCATTATGCATAGAAACCCTAGCCCCCAGCCCCCAGCCCCCAATCTCCAACCCTACAGTCCCACTGTCACCACAGGAGAAGAATCCGAGCATGAGAGGGCTGGAAAGGGCTGCTGGTGTCATGAGGGGTAAGTGTTGCGATAGAGATGTAGTAATATTTTCCTGGAAAGATTGATCCTATTTGTGCCATTAGATTCAGGCAGTGTGATTAGTTAATACTACTTGAGCATTAGTCCGAGGTGAAATTGATAGTTTCATTGTCGTAGGTGTTTTCCACCAGTTGGTTGACGTGGGAGACTGAGTCCCTCCAGTAGCTTTGTGACCCCTGACCCCTGACCTGTGCTCCCAGCTCACGGAGTGCAAGGAACCCTGACGTGAGCCCACATGGCTCAGACTGTGTGGGCCACAGATGCATTAACACACACACACACACACACACACACACACACACACATACATACATACACACACACACACACACACACACACACACACACACACACACACACACACACACACACACACACACACACACACACACACACACACCTCTCATCTTCCATGAAGAGTCCTCTTTCTATCCTGTCGCTGTGTTCCTCCAGCTGGAGATAAAGCCTATCGCTAGCTAGTGAAGGGTTAATGACTTCCTGATCTGAGTAGTAGTGCAGAGGAATTTACCCCCCGCTGAGTGCCACCCCCCACAATAACTTACCCAATCCCCCCCCCCCACCGTCACCCCCTTTTCTCTCACCTCTCACCGAGCCTCCTCCTCTCGCTCAACTCTACTACCATGAAGCGTGCAACATGGACAAGTAATGGTGATTTCTACACACCAATAGATCAATGGCACTCTCATATCTATCATATCGGAGACTCCAGGAAATCACTGCGCCTGTAAAGCCACAAATTGAGGTCTTTTTAATACTTTTTGTACTGATGTAACAAATGAGATATAAACTTGTTTATTAGTCAGATTTAGGGGGTTCTGGGAGAAGAATTTTGTGACCCGGTTTCGTCATAGCCAGGCACTTCCTCTTTTCCAGTTTCATCTAACTTTAAGTGCATTTCCTAAAAAAACTAAAAAAATCCTCCTTATTCTTCAAACTTTGCTCATTCATTATTAACAAATGCTCATACTGTGGTCTTTTATGTCAGTGAGCCCAACTTCTAGTGTGTGTGTGTGTGTGTGTGTGTGTGTGTGTGTGTGTAACTAAAAGCTCAGAGGTCAGAGGCTTGCTTCCTTGCCTGGCTGAAAGCATCATTCACTACTTTGTTCTCCATTATAAAGTTTGGCCAAAAGTGAAATTTACCAAAGGGACATCAATAACTTCTACCCTCTGAAATCTCCTGTTCCTTACTTATTTATGCTCAAGCACAGCACAAAGTAGCTCTTATATCTCTCATATCCTCTGCTCTCTGCCTGTCTCTCTCCTCTCCTCTGCCACACAGAGCAGGTCTGCAGTGGTTTGGCTTCAGCAGGGGTTTCCAAATCTAAAAGTTGCTAAACTCGTTAACTTGCCTCCTTAAGACGACACTACTTTTCCTAAAGGCTTCAAGCTCTGGGTGAGAGAGAGGAAATGCCTATATAAGTTTTAGTGTGTGTCTGTGTGTGTCCGTGTGTTTGTTTTTACAGGAAAATCCAGACCCAAGGAAAAGACATTGGCTGGAATCTTTCCATTCCTGCAATAGTTTTCCCTCCAACACTTACTGTACTGTAATTTTATCTTTTCCTCTACTCCCCTCCTCACTCGTGTGTGTGTGTGTGCGTGCGTGCGTATGTGCGTGCATGTACAGTGAAGCAGTATTAGGCAGGCATGTCTGGAACTAATATATTCCACCCTGCTAAAGAATCTTATTCGGAAACACTACCTGCAACCTGAGGCTTCAGACTACCTTCTCATTCAACTTCTCAATTCACACACACACACACACACACACACACACACACACACACACACACACACACACACACACCCTTCAACCTGCAAACCCCTGGCCCAGTTTCTCTACTTCTGTCTCTCTCCCCTCTTTTCCTAGCTGGTTTCAGGTTCGGAGTTAGGTTTAAGGTTTATATTGGTGAACTCCACAACTGCCTGTTTTTCTTTAGGCTTTTTCATTGGAAGAAACAGACACACACACCTCAGTCCAACCCCCCCTCCCCCATCCTGCTACACTCTCTCACACACACATGCTTCCTGTAGTTGTTTTAGTATGACCCTCCCCTCCTGTGTGCTCCCTACTGCCAATGAACTGGTCTAACTGACTTCCTGTCTCTCTGTCCTCTCTTCCTGTGTACAGGGATGAATGGACATATTATTCACAGTGACGCAGTGCCCCCCCCACTTACTCACCCTTTACACTGCTTTCTGTTCTTTCTCCTTTTCTTTCTGCTTCTTTCATTCGTACTGAGGACAATAGTATGAGCTCACAGTGGTACAACTCAAAACCATTACCGCCCCCCCTTCTGCTCCCCTCCTCTTCTCCAGCGCTCTGTACTGCAGTATCAGCCCCCGGAGCAACAAAGACCAGGCCTTACTCCATAAACATAGTGTGTACGCACACACACACAAAAAACAGAACCAGAATGGCGACCTCGACGATAGCTAGATTGCCTGGTTGGTTGTCTTGGATTTGCTCAAACTAGTGTGTGTGTGTGTGTGTGTGTGTGTGTGTGTGTGTGTGTGTGTGTGTGTGTGTGTGTGTGTGTGTGTGTGTGTGTGTGTGTGTGTGTGTGTGTGTGTGTGTGTGTGTGTGTGTGTGTGTGTGTGTGTGTGTGTGTGTGTGTGTGTGTGTGTGTGTGTGTGTGTGTGTGTGTGTGTGTGTGTGTGTGTGTGTTCACTGATTACCTGGCACAGGTTGTGGGCACTTCAGTGCTGGCAGAGAGTGTTTAAAGGATTATCTCGGACAACTTGAGTTTCATATTCCAGGTTTTGACCTTTTCTGTTGATTATGACGAAAATCACTGGACTCACCAAAGTTGCTGAGATCAGGAAATCATTTTTTTTAATACCACAGCACTGGTGTCGAGAAAAAGTTGGATCAGTGCATCCCTAATCTCTGCAGTTAACTTGGTAAGTGCAGAGAGGTATCTCGGTAGAAACTGTAAAAATAAGACTAAAGGGTCATAATCAACAAAAACCGAGAGACGCAGACCTGTCATCTGTGTCTCTCTGTCTTCTTCTGTTGTTTGTACGCCCCCCCCCCACCAGCCAGTTCAAGCCTTGTCTCGAACACTCATCGCGTCTACTTGTTAAACAGTTGTGTGTGTGTGTGTGTGTGTGTGTGTGTGTGTGTGTGTGTGTGTGTGTAAACCAGTTCAATAATAAAGGAGGACAGATCTGGGGTGGGGCTTCCAAGAGCAGGCTGGAGAGCTGTCGTCAAAAGAGCTCAGAGTGACAGCTTGGACTCACAGTGTCACATCGCTGTGTGTGTGTGTGTGTGTGTGTGTGTGTGTGTGTGTGTGTGTGTGTGTGTGTGTGTGTGTGTGTGTGTTGTGCCCATAGCCCAGGGTGTTTTCAGGTATAATGAGTGCTAGCAGCAGTATGTGTGGCTCCTGTATCTAGGCCAACTCTGAACAGCATCCAGGCCTCAGCATCACTTCTGTCAGTTCCGAACTACATAGCCTAAAGCTGGTGGTATGTTTACTGCAAAAGCTAACTTCAGCTATAAAAGGTAATGTTTCAGGGAAAACACGACTTTCAGGCTCCACATAGTGCTTGCCAAAAGGGGACTATGTGACTGGTTGGGTTTCCTTTTGGCAGCATCTTGTTTTCCATCTCTAGTTTTATTTTTGGAGTATTCATCACATATTTGTATGCAGCAACATGTCTGCCCGCTGCAGAATTAGCAGCAGGCATTGACCACGATGGTAATCTCATTCTAGTGTGGTTATGCTGTCTCCATCCATCATCTCTCTCTCTCTCTGTTTTCATCTTCCTTTTTCTGGGTCGTAATAAACAAACTAATCAATAATGCATGATGAGGAGCCGCAGGTTGAATAAAATGGCTTGAGAGAGATGGATTTCTGCCATTTCATTGTTTCTACATAGAAAGCCATACACCCTTCCCCCCGCCCCCGCCGAATCAACACAGGTCCATACGACATACATACAAGAGGACTGTCAGCTCTCTGTGAATGTTGAATTTTGGCACGGAATTGTCTTTGTACATGTATATACATATCTACAGTATGTGTGTATATATAGCTCTACACCATAGAAGTAGCGTTGCACAATTATTTTCATTGTTGATTAATTTGTTGATTATTTTCTTGATTTAAAGATTAGTTGTGTTTCCCAAAGCCCAAGATGACATCCTTAAATGTCATAGAGAAGTACAAAAACCAGAAAATATTCAAATTTTAAGAAGCTGGAATCAGAGCATTTTGACATTTCTTTCTCAAAACATTACTCAAATTATTATTATTCAAATCCCATGAATCGATTTTTAAAATAGTTGCCGATTAATTTAATAGTTGACAACAAATCAATTAATCAATTAATGTTACTAGAGCTGCAAAGATTAAACAGTAGGTCTGGTCTCATTTTAAAACAGAATTTCTCAGCTTGATCAGTTTCTTCAGAAGTGAATAATGGCAGATGTTGACTGGTATGGTTTGGAGTGACCATGGGACGTTTGACGTACTGTGACATCACTAAATACCTTAGGTCGACAAGTCCAGTATGTAGACAGGTCTGTTATACAAGAAAATGAAAATCCCAGAGGAAAAGCTGCTTCAAAGGTTTTGCAACCATCTCCTTTTGCAGAGTAGTTATGAGTTTGGTCCTGGTGTTGGTGAACAAAGGGAAAAGTGTATGGACAAGGCTTGTGCAGACAGAGCCAGACAGCCCTCAGCCCTACAGACAGAGGAGGAGGAGGAGGAGGAGGAGGAGGAGGAGGAAGAAGGAAGGAAGGAAAAAAGAGAATAGAGAGCATCAGTAATGTAGAATCCCAGAGCCCGATTACAAGACCTGCTCTCATCTGCCTGGAAAATGTGACTGGGCTGTCTGGAGGGGGGTAGAGGCGTTATATTCCAGTTCACATCCTACTTCTTACTTGGCTCAGGGGATGATGACCATTACAGAGGGATAAGGCCGAAAGAAAGACCCACATCGATCTTCTTCTTTTTTGGGGGGGAGAATTTTAGGCCTTTTGTTTGATAGAATAGCTGAAGTCTTGAAAGAGGAGAGAGAGAGGGGGGATGACATGCAGCAAAGGGCCGCAGGTTGGAATCGAACCTGCTAGGACTCTGTACATGAGGCGCACGCTCAACCAGGCGCCCCACATCGATCTTTTGTGATGGCATCTGTCCTCTTTGCTTTACCAAGCTCCCCGTCTCTCAGCTAACACTCCTCTCTTGTTTGACGATAACAGTGTCTAGATGGAAACGGACACAGGGTTAGCTTTGGTTGAGCCACACAGCCATATAGCGTGCGCCCAGAATCACTCTGTAAGGGGTCTGAGAGGGGTTTCAGGGCACAGTGCATGGCCTCCTTATTATAATAATACATTTTACCCCCATTAAACCTGCGTTCTAAACATTGGGGTCGCATAGGACTGTGGTCACGTTTTTACCTTATGCTTTCATTTATCTTCTTAAAGTGTTGGTTCGGAGTAATTTACCCTAGGGTCCTTTGCACCATGACCTCGAGCCAAACACCCCCCAGAAGCTTTTTTCACCTGGGTCGAACATTGGGCGAGTTAGCGTAGAGTAGCGTTAGCAGCTGAATAGCTTAGCGCAGGGGCTAATGGATTCACGTTTGTATCTCGTAAATGACCCTACTAATAATGCCCGAAATGATACCAAAGGTCTACACTAGTACATATAGGTTATGCACTAATAAAACGATGGATTGGAAAGTTTGTAAGTAAACCAGAAGTTTATGAACACTTGCCTGCTCTCTTCTTCTCTCTGTTGCTGCTGCTACCTGCAGTTAGACAGTGCTTAGGGCCGTCTACAAATTACTACACCGAAAAGAGATACAACAAAAATATTTATTAATTTAATGATTAAATAAGGTAATGTCTCCAAACTTACCTCAATTATTACTTGTCTCCTGCTAGTTATATTACAGCACTTACTTAAAAAAAAAAAAGTTAAATTAAAAAATATTTTTGTTGCATCTCTTTTCGGTGTTGTAATTTGTAGACGGCCCTAAGCACTCGTCTCACAGCAGCAACAACAACAGAGAGCAGGCAAGTGTTATTTACATAAACTTCTGGTGTACTTACAAACTTTCCAATCCATCGTTTTATGAGTGCATAACCTATTTGTACTAGTGTAGAAGTTTGGTATCATTTCGGGCATTATTAGTGGGATCATTTACGAGATACAAACGTGGGTCCATTAGCCCCTGCGCTAAGCTATTCAGCTGCTAACGCTACTCTACGCTAACTCGCCCAATGTTCGACCCAGGTGAACAAAGCTTCTGGGGGGGTGTTTGGCTCGAGGTCATGGTGCAAAGGACCCTAGGGTAAATTACTCCGAACCATCACTTTAAAGGCAGGGTTGGTAATGTTGAAAAGCTAGTAAGATCGGAACTCCGTCTAACCCCTCCCCCTGCCCTTGGGGCTCAGACTCATCAAAACTACTTCATGTCTCATTCACCGGTAAGAAAACGCCTAATATTATCATTCTGAATGTTTAAAACAGACATGACTAGTCCGTTCTCCAGTAGACTCGCAGTAACTCTGGCAGCGGCGACACCTATTGAGCTTAAGCACGTACACTGGAGTGTACGCGCAGCAGGGCAAGGAGGCATTTCATTGGTTCTTTCCAAGCGGATTGGTGATTGGTGGGCGTTTTTACCATATTACAGCAGGTACAGATGATAGATCTTTTTCGCTCCTTTTTCAGAGCCCGTAAGTTATTTATTGCTGTCAAGTGTAAAGACCATTTAAAACAATATATATAAAAAAGTGTATATTGGAAATACTTACCAAACATGCCTTTGAGCTCCTTATGGATGGGAGCACTTGTTTTTGTTATGTTTGTGCATGTGATGCGTCTTGTTGTGTTGGGTCGGTTAATTACAAGGCCGCCTTCTCAAGGTTTTGTGTTGCAGCCTTGAGAGGCAGGACGCAGACTCATTCCCTATCATTGACAGCGCTGCGCAATGAGGAAATTACACATAAACACACACACGCAGACCACAAAAATACACAGACCACGGGACAATAACACATGTTGTCAAAGCAAATATTCCCACCAAGTCATTAGCATAGACACAGAGTGTGTGTGTGTGTGTGTGTGTGTGTGTGTGTGTGTGTGTGTGTGTGTGTGTGTGTGTGTGTGTGTGTGTGTGTTTTTTTTTTTTGTATTTGAGTGTTTGTGCCGTAGTGTCATAATGCTCCTCTGTTCTTGCCTTTTATTCTGTAAAAAAATGAGAGAGAGAGAGAGAGAGAGAGAGAGAGAGAGAGAGAGAGAGAGAGAGAGAGAGAGAGAGAGAGAGAGAGAGAGAGAGAGAGAGAGAGAGAGAGAGAGAGAGAGAGAGAGAGAGAGAGAGAGATCACAGACACATTTAGATATCCCACTTCTCTTTTGTGATAATGACAAACTGCACTCTCAGCTGTTAAACACAATTAACAGCATTAACTGTCCTGCCGGACGCACGGCTGACTGTCTGCCTGTTATTCTGTGTGTTTGAATAAGTGTGTGTATGAGGAGGGGAGCCTATACCGCACTGAAGCCAGGATGGAAACCAAAACCATCCGCTTTCTCTACAGTCACCGTTGTAAAGGTAGGACAACTGTGGTAAACTAGCCATAATACAGCTGCACAGGCTGGCAATTGGTGTGTGTGTGTGTGTGTGTGTGTGTGTGTGTGTGTGTGTGTGTGTGTGTGTGTGTGTGTGTGTGTGTGTGTGTGTGTGTGTGTGTGTGTGTGTGTGTGTGTGTGTGTGTGTGTGTGTGTGTGTGTGTGTGTGTTTTGTTTCTTTACTCTTTAAAAGGATGCATGTGCAGCCGACTTGGCAATGGCAGTCAGCTATGAGAGCATAGCATTAATCTGTCAGCTGTCAGCACTGATCCAGCTTATCACCATCATAGTGTGTGTGTGTGTGTGTGTGTGTGTGTGTGTGTGTGTCCATGGGTGTGCATGCGTGTGCACGTGTTGCTGCCGACGCTTTGTGTGTCCCAGTCTATAACTGCCATGGGCAGTTTTTGTGATTGAATATGGTTACTGAGCGTGTCTGCACTGAGTGCACTCTATTAATTTGAGGCCAGACCTGAGAGCAGCATAGAGGAGGGAGAGGGGAAGGAGGCAGGAGGAAAATGAAAAGTGATAAGCTGGGGTAAATGACTGCCTCTGGAGAGCTGTGTGTGGAAGAGGAAAGCTGATCGCACACACAAATGCACCCATGCATACGAATATGATGACACATGCACAGCAGTCTGTTTTGCCGGCTGGTGGGAGTGGGCTGGATTTCAGCCATTTCTCCAGGCTGCTGTGCCAGGGCCCTGCCAGGTGTTTCACTGGAGCTGGGCTTCATCCACATCAAGCTGTAAAGCGGAAACTGCTTTAGACTTCAGCGTCTTACACATTGTCGTGGCACGTATCTTAATGATAGCACTGCACGGTCTACAGTCAATGTATGCAGATTACGCCCCAGCTGTATGGATAATTGCATGTAGTAATAGAGGCCTTTTTGATTTTTAGAAAACAAACATTCTGTGTATGCTGTCCGTCGTGGCCTCAATGTGTTGTTGATGACACCTGGATTGTGTTTGGCATAATACGTTTTACAAAGAGGTTGAACTCATCTCTGTCCCTCTATCACCCCGGCAGAGGTCCGAGCCCAGCTGGTGGAGCAGCTCAAGTGTCTGGATCAGCAGTGTGAGCTGAGGGTGCAGCTGCTGCAGGACCTGCAGGACTTCTTCAGAAAGAAGGCCGAGATCGAGGTGGACTACAGCCGCAACCTTGAAAAGCTGGCCGAGAGGTTCCTCACCAAGACCCGCAGCACCAAGGACCATCTTCTCAAGTATGGCACGCGCACGCACACACACACACACACACAGCACTACCACACGGGTCAGCAGGCTGGTCGTTATGTTTTACAGCTATTATTACTTTTGGAGATTCCCTTTTAAGATGAAACTAATTTTTTATTTAGCCCTTCAAACAGTGTAGAGCGCTTTCAAGATTAGTGACTTCCTTCCTGAGAAAAGAGAAGTAGAGACGGGCAACAAAAATGACACACAAGGGTGACTAAGAGGGATGGTGAGGAAGGCTATATTGGTTTTTGCCAGTCTGAAAAGTTCAGACTTGCATCACTCACTGCTTCCCACTTTCATCTAATTAAACAACTGATTATAGCTTGTACATTTAAGTAGGATGCTCACTTCTGTTATAAGCAAGATCGTGTGTGTGTGTGTGTGTGTGTGTGCGTCCGTGTATTTTGCCAGAAATTGGCCAGGTGGTGATTTTGTGCTCTGACTATTTTGCAGTGTCTTGCTGTGTGTGTAACCTTGCCCGAACAGGGATTCTCTCCCCACCAAAGAAGGTTGATCTCTCTCTCCCTCACTCCTGTCTCTCTCTCTCTCTCTCTCTCTCTCTCCCCGGCTACCTCATTTATACATAAGATCCATACAAATACACACCGGAGCTCATCAGCTTTAGCAGCTTGAAGTGTTCTTGTATAATTTATCTGCCAAATCAATCAAATTCAGTGGAGCTATATCACAGAGAAATTGAGGCAGAGGGTGCTTTACATTTAGCTATACCTTCTCCCATCCTCGCTCCTCTGTATTTTAGCCTGTGACTTGAAAATGAACCAAGATCCGCCATCACGGAGGATGTTTCATTACCTTTAAATACAGAAGGAGCATTGAGCAAGAAAACAGAGGTGTAACCTGTGCAGAAGTGTCATCAACACACCTTCGATGAGAATCTCTTTAATGATTGATCACTGCTGCTGATCTGAAGTGGCTGTAGGGCTCTGTAATCATTACTGCAGTATCATTAATACATTGTTACTGCAACACTGTGTTTTTATTCCAAACAACCCATGGGGACACAAGTCGCTGTACCAAGTGTGTCGTGATTTGTAGGAAAGCTGTGCACTAATTGCTTACACTTTACACGATTGAACAAAGATGACCCCTTCAGTAGATACCATTCCTCATCCTTCCATGCATCTCAGTAATATGAGATGTGGCTCTCTTAGCCATTGTGTTAAAGGTTGCAAAGACGTAGCATCTGTTTTACTGCTGTTTATGAAATTAGTTGTAAAGAGAATTGATTAAGCAATTAGGAGACGCTTTTTTTTCCCTTTTGTTTGCCTGCTTTGATATTTATCATTTATAATATCCATTTGCAGTAGAGGAAGAACTAGCTTTAGACTTTTTTTTTCTGCTTGTCTTATTTCTTTCTCAGGCTTCCTGTAAACCATGACCTCCTCTACGGCCATCTTCCTCTTTTTCCATGCACTGTTCTTGTTCTCTTTTCTCGTCTATTGTGCACTTTTCCAGAAACATTCATTTCTCTGCTGGGGGGAAAACCCACATCCATGCTCTCTCACGTCAGGCACAGACTAACGGGAATCGATAGGGCCTTTAAACGAAACCCAATTCCACCAAAGAGGGACGCACACACACACACACACACACACACACACACACACACACACACACACACACACCCTCCAGCTCAGATCAATGCTGAGGCAGTTGCAGAGTGTGTTTCCCTATGTTGCATATTGGGGGAGGAAAGGAGAGCAGAGGAGAAGGGAGGGCAAAGGACAGAGAATAAAATATGTAGTTGAGCGGGTCAGCCACTGCCGCTGCCTCAGCAGGTCTGTTCACATCATAATCTGACAAGATGTCAAAATGCAATAGAAAATACAATTCAATCTTAAACATTTATTTCTCTTTCTGCTCTTTTCCTACTCTCGTTTTGCTTGTCTCTTCATCCAACATCTGTGTATTTAACTTCTCCCTGCATCTGCTGCTGTTTAGTCCGGGTGTGTGTGTGTGTGTGTGTGTGTGTGTGTGTGTGTGTGTGTGTGTGTGTGTGTGTGTGTGTGTGTGTGTGTGTGTGTGTGTGTGTGTGTGTGTGTGTGTGTGTGTGTGTGTGTGTGTGTGTGTGTGTGTGTGTGTGTGTGTGTGTGTGTGTGTGTGTGTGTGTGTGTGTGTGTGTGTGTGTGTGTGTGTGTGTGTGTGTGTGTGGATCCCATGGAAACCCCTGGTATTCCTGCTATTTGGCAGACTGCATACAGGAGTGGTAGGAGGTTACATGGTTTAACTGTATTGTGTGTGTGTGCGTGCCCTGAGGCTGACAGACTAATTGGTCACATGGAGAAGCCCTCACAAGTTGCAAACTGATTCAAAGCCAATCCTTATGCTAAATATTAGGCCAGGTTTACAGTTAATAAGCTGTAGCCCCTTACACAACCCATGGCTACAGCGACATATTATTTCACTGTGGGTTTTCACATGGTCGTATGACCACACGTGGACCGGAATGAGCTGTTTTGCATCTGTTGTGTAAATCTGTTCAGTACTAATAGCACAGCATTTCCTTAAGTATAGTGCAGGAATGCAACATTTTTGAATTCCCCAGTCATAGTTACTGTATATTACCCTAGAATTAGATAATGCTAGTTTTACCAACTCAAGTGAGCACAAGTGTTGAAGAGTAAACATTTAATTTGAGCATGGGAAGTTAGAGAGCGTCTTTGTTCTCTCTTTATTTTATTATTTTACCTTTTTATTACTGAAAAAAGTCTCACAAATTACTCCTTTGATTCACAAACTACTTTTCATGGCACTCTAAATCTAATGAAATGTTCCTACAACATACTCTGGTGTCTTTTATTAATAAAATACTTAAAAGTACTGTGCCAGGAATCTAAACGAAGATTCATTAAGAACCATAATCCATAAAGAAAATCAGCATTTGAATTGGGCTTTATAAAATCTCATTGATACCCAATCAGTACTATAAAGGCCTTATTATTACAGCAATTTGTATGACTTTTTATACAAATTTGAAGCAAACTAGAAATAGAAACCAAGTAATGCAACAATATAATCTCATAATAATGATAATGTCATCAATATTAGATTTTTTTTTTTTTCTGGATTTCAAGTCTGTTTTTTGTTTTTTTTACAACACACACACACACACACACACACACACACAGTCACCACAACATTTAATTTTTGTTCTTATTGTACATTGTGCCTGTATTTTGTGCAGCCAGACCTGTTTCTTCATGCTTATTCTTTGTGTCAGTAAAATTCTACAAGTGTATCTGCACCCGGTCACCTCAACAGAGCAGTTGGACCAAATCTTTATTTGAGTAAACATTTATCTGTTCAATTTGCGTCAGTTGTACAAAACTGCCGGCAGCGATGCCCTGTTTAATGCTATGCGTTTTGATCCTGAATGTAAATGACCATTAAGCATTTTCCTTCCAAAGTGGGTCAATGGCAGCACCTGGCCTGCGGACTGACTATGTTCCCAGCGTGCACTTTGAGACTTTCGGAGGGCCAGTGACATTTCAGTGTTTACCTTGTGATAGCTAAGGGTCACGGAGGGTAAGGTGATATTTCACCCAGTGCTGCAGTGCCATTACCATGGCGATCACTGGTGGGCTGAGAGCGACATGTCACACAGAGGCGGAGAGGCTGGTTGCTTGAGCAAATAGAGGAACTGCGGCCCTTTTTTTGGTGGAGAATAATGTTGTGCAACTGGTGAAGACAGACAGGAAAATACACAGACAGCAGAGAGAAGTTGGAGCAGAAAGTGATACAAATGCACATGTGTCCACATGACTGTTGGTCAAGTTTAGCATACAACGTGGAGAGTTTCAGTATTTGGGCATCTGCAGTATGCAGGTGGATTCCCCCCCCCCCTTCTTTTCCCTGAAATCATTGTTATTACACTCAGTATGTCATCTGACCAGTAACAGCCAGTAGCATATCACATCACTGTCTATGACTCATCTCATCAGGCCCTACTTTCACACACACACACACATACACATACACACACACACACACACACACACACACACACACACAAACTGACACACACACGGACACCACCCCCACTCTATACCCCTAGGTCAAAGACTTTCTCTGTCCGCCTAAAAGAGGATGTATTCACATTGACAGTGTTGCATTTGTAATGGCTTCATGGGCACTTGAAGCAAAGACAATGAAAGCGTATTGAGCTATTTGACTGTTAGTGAAATCATTACAGTCTTTAAATCTCTCCCTTTCCATCTTTTGTTCATGTCTTTCTGTTTTTACTCTTATTCCTTTCTGTGACAGCTGTGCTTGTGGGGGAGTCTTCCTGTTGAGATTTGTACCTTGGCTGAAGTGTGTGTGTGTGTGTGTGTGTGTGTGTGTGTGTGTGTGTGTGTGTGTGTGTGTGTGTGTGTGTGTGTGTGTGTGTGTGTGTGTGTGTGTGTGTGTGTGTGTGTGTGTGTGTGTGTGTGTGTGTGTGTGTGTGTGTGTGTGTGTGTGTGTGTGTGTGTGTGTGTGTCATGCTTGTCTCACATTTACTGTACATGGAGTAGGCTCGTGTGTGTGTGCACATCTATCAGCAGGATGAAAGTAGGGGAAATTAGAAGATGAAAGAGACTTAATGCTAGTCGTTTATCTAAAAAAAACAAAAGGTCCTTAAATACATTTTAAGAATCTGTTTCTCTGTGCGTAGGAAGGAGCACAGCATTTTATCCCCAGTGAACTGCTGGAACCTGTTGCTGCTTCAGGTGAAGAGGGAGAGCCGTGACCACGCCACACTGTCTGACCTCTACCTCAACAACATCATCCCCCGCTTCGCGCAGATCAGCGAGGATTCGGGACGCCTCTTTAAGAAGGTAAAGCCCACTCAAACACACACAGACACAGCAAGACTCCATTTGCCTGATTTGCTGAATCCGTGTCATGTGTATGCCCTCCCCATCCATCTTCTCTAGCATCTGTTTTCTGTCTGATTTATTGACTGACGGCAAGTCAGCTGCACCTCAGGCCAGGAGAGTTTATGTTGTCTGTGTTTGATACAGTAGCCTCATTCCTGTCTCCTCTGATCTCTGCCTTGCTAGCCTGAAAGAAAAGACACGGTGACGGAGAGGAATATAAGATGTGGAGGAAGTGCAGAAAAAGAGAACTGAGGGAGTTGGAATAGAGAAAGAGAGAGAGGGGGACAATATGAAAGGACAAGAGAGAGAACAGATAGAGGGGATGAAGAGATTTCTCTAGAGATCAGAGCTTACGGTGACCTCGTAGAGCAAATACCAAGGCTGAGTCCTCCGCTGAGAGACAGACGTTCATCTCCAGGCTGGACATATTAGACCCAAATACACAAGCTCAGAGGGTCAGTGCATCACGCTGAGATTCAAGCAGGGATTCAGTGTGCAATGTATGTTCTTTAAAACTCTAAGCTACTGTAGTGCTAACAGCAGGGTTTTTAGAGCGAGTCATGAATTCATATATTTGAACTTACACTTACTCTTCATGGTTGGATTTACATGCATCCTTGTTTGTTCCGCACGACTTTCAGAGCAATGAGATTTCTAAAGGTGAGGTCATTTTGGCTAATTGTTATCTCTTCAAAGGATGAGTGCATATAGCCCCGAACTGGGTTTAGGTTGAAATATGAAGGGTTAAGGTAAGGATCAAAGTGAGAAGGGCTAAAGATAGGTTGTAGGAAAAGAATGTATTCAGTGAAAAGCCTTCACAAGTATAGTAAGATAAGTGTGTGTGTGTGTGTGTGTGTGGAAGGCAAAGTGAAGCAGCCTGTGCCTGGAATGTCACGACAGAGGCTGCTGATTTCCAAGCCGATAGGTTTTCTTTGAACTACATTTACAGTCTGATCGCAGGTGATGGGAACACAATCGCACACAAACCTCCACCCTCATCTGATATACCAGTACAAAAAAAAAAAAAACTTTCTCCCCCGTTTTTCTCAATCTTGGTCGAGTCATGGGCATTGATTTCTAATTTTTATTTTGCTTGTTCTTTGGCACGAGGGTTGCTTCCATCATGTCTGGGTCACAAACAGGCTGCACACATCCACACAGAGAATCCTCTGAATGGCTAATTAAGGAGATAATTAGTTCATTTATAACATTTCCAGTCAGTGGCATGAGTACCAGTAGTGCCATGGGCCATGGCACGCACATCACACGCACGCACGAACTCCGAGACCCATATTAGAGTAGTCATCACATTTATCTCAGCCAGTGTGGAAAGCAGTGCAGAATGATGCTGTTAGCACAGCGAGAGTGTTTGAGATCTCGTCAACGAAAGAGGGGAAGCACTAATGAGTCAAACCGTATTAATGAGTACACACAGACTTCACGGGGGTAACGAAGTGTGCTAGTTGCTAGTTCCTGTTGCGGTTCTTGCCGAACCTAACAAGGCGACCAGAGACGAGATGAGAAGTCAAAAGGTCAAGATCCACAGTTGATAGACTGGAGGGCTCGGCCATGGATGGTTGCTTTTTGATTGGCTGTAGTCTGGCTAGTTGTCACCTAATATGATAGCCTCCTACAGCACATTAAAGAGCGTGGGCGGGACAACCTCCGTTATCCTGTTACCTCCTTCGTCTGCTTCGCTACTTAAAATCTCCTCCATGTCTCTTTCTCCCTCGGTTTCTGGCCTTTTTTGCTCTCTGGAATTCTCCCAAATAGTTTAATGATTATGATTTCTGTTTCCTGTTCACCTCTCTCCGTCAGCATGTAAACATCTTCTTCCCCTTCCCTTTTCCTGAACATTACACCACCTTTATTTCATGAGACAACTTTCACCCTACCACGCTTCACTTTGTTTACTGACTCTTTTTACCCATCCCCCTTCTGTGCCCTCTTCCAGGAGAAGACAGATGCTCAACATGCACTGGGGAAATCTGTTCATGCTTTCATTCTGCATTCCTCAACCATTTCTTTTTCTATCTCCTCATTTATTTCCCCCCCACGCTTGTCCCCTGCTTTTTTTTACATGTCTGCTTTCAGTCAAGTGTGTGTGTGTGTGTGTGTGTGTGTGTGTGTGTGTGTGTGTGTGTGTGTGTGTGTGTGTGTGTGTGTGTGTGTGTGTGTGTGTGTGTGTGTGTGTGTGTGTGTGTGTGTGTGTGTGTGTGTGTGTGTGTGAACACATACAGTATGGTTCCTTTGGAGCTATGTTATGCCTCTCTTTGCATCATTATTTAAACCCAGTCTGAATGGTGTCCTTTTTAAAAGTATAGGAGGCGCTGTAAATGCTTTGTGTGTTTGTGTATGTGTATTTGTGTGGAGTCTTGTGATCTGTGGGTTTTGGGATGTGAAATCATCAGACACCAGTGGCTCCCGGCAGTTATGTCTGGAGAATGGTAGTGCCTGTGTTACTCCCTGTTCTCCCTTTTTTGTCTCGTTTTTAGCTTAAGCAAATTCGTAATGTTGCCCTCTGTCTTTGGCTCTGTTGTCTTCTTGCACTCTCTGCTTGCTCTTTTTTCCTCCTTGCCAACTTGTAAAGATCACTATCTGCAGCTTTCTCCTTAAAGTCTGCATCCATCAAGTCCATTACTGCCTTGCTCATTAATCTGGACTAGCAACTCCTCCACTCCCATTTGGCCAGATAATTCAGTCTTGATTGATGATGGGGCAGTAGGTTGACCACATGACTGAGCGGCATGGATGTCATTAGTTGGGGGAGAGATGACCAGGTAGATGGACAGAAGTAATGGCGCTGAGCTGCATTAATCTTAAGTCTTCTTCTCTCCGTCCCTTCAGAGCAAAGAGGTCGGCGTCCAGCTGCAAGAGGACCTGATGAAAGTTCTTAACGAGCTTTATACGGTAAGAGAAACCACTGACTGACATTGCAATCACAATATGTGGATCCATAATTATGTGCTGTGATCCTTCGCATCTCGTACCGCTCAGTGGGGAGAGCGTTGCACGTGTACGTAGTGTCAGGCTTAGCACTCTTTATTTTATTTTTTTGCAGTTTTCCTCACAGGTGTTATGGCAAACTACTTTATTTAACAGCCTATTTCAAAACTAAAGGTATAAAGTTTGTAACTTCAAGGAGTGGTGGAGTGGAGTCACGATATTTTTGACCAAATACCTCGATATCGATACTGCAACGATATTGTAGTGTTGACTATTGGTGCTTTCACAAAATATTTACACTATGAGATTTTTTGATAAATAATCATCAGTAATGTGGATATAATGACTAAGTGGGCAAAGGCGAATAATAGAACAGTTACAACAGTAGGGTAAGGTCAGAAAATGACATCACTTTACTGTAATGCAGCCTTTAAAACCAGGAAAAGACACCACGTATGTCACATTACGATATTACGATATCCAAAATCTAAGACGACATCTAGTCTCATATCACGATATCGATCTAAATTCGATATATTGCCCAGCTCTAAGTAAAAATACAGTAAAAATGTGTATACAAATATATAGTTATAACATAAGCTGACAACACAAAGCTTATTGACAACACAAAACATAACGTAGAGATTATGTGGGCACTTTTGCTACAATCGGATGAGGATTAAGGATTTTTAGCCACACTAGCTGCTTGTGTTGTTGGGAAAGCTGTTGATCGGTCTGTTCACCACTTTAGTCCAGACTGAAATATCTCAGCCTGACAGAGCTGACAGAGCTGCTAGCATGGCTTGGTGATAGAAGTTTTATAAAGAATGACGCTACATACTTTACAATCATGCTTCTGTAAGACTGTGTGTGTGTGTGTGTGTGCGTGTGCGCGGGTGTGCGTAAGGTTTCCTCCCACAGCACAGCGGCAAGCAATTGTATAGCTGCAGCTCAGCTAGGCTCATAAACTGAGGTTTTATGCTGTAATTATAGTACATAGTAAGAGATAGAAATAGATCTGGTTTGAGTGACGCGCACACGCTCACATGCATACTCATAGAGAGACTAGTGTGTCTGTCCGCAGTGTTGTGGAAGGGTGAGAGCAGTATAATGAAGGCTCTGGTGGTGGTCACTGAATAAAGGCTGACACTGCACACACACACACACTCATGTGTTTAACTCTTGATATCAAACTCATACTACCATGTCCAAGCGCAGTAGTATTGTACAGAGTAGAGGAGGCTGGTTGTGTTACTCATGCGCTGCAATTTTTTTGGAATGCCAGCCCCAAAAGTGTGTGTGTTGTTCTGTTTTGTTTATTGTGCCTCAGTGCTCCACTCTCCTCATTATGCTGACTGATGCAATCCCGCTATTGATCCAAAGCCAAAAACTGAAGTAAGAGACACACTGGGGAAAGCACACACTGATGTTTGCCGGCAAATCTCAACCCTTGTTGCCAGGTGATGAAGACGTACCACATGTACAACACTGACAGCATCAATGCCGAGTCCAAGCTGAAAGATGCGGAGAAGCAGGAGGAGAAGCAGATGGGACGCTCCGGTCGACAACAAGACGACCGACAGACGCCACGTTCCCCTGACACCTTGACCAGCATCAAGACCGACGAGAAGCCCGTCCGACGCTCCAGTGTCAAGAAAATCGAGAAGATGAAGGAGAAGGTGAGCAGGGCCGGGGGGGGGGAAGCGGAGTAGAGGGAGAGAAACTGTTTCCAAGCGCTGCCCCTGTTGTCACACTGACTTACGATGTGTGTCTCATGAGTGATTTAAGAGTGCACGACTGGCTTATTGCTAACCTTGTCTACTACAGCTGGGACTTGTCACAGCAACATGGTTCTCCTCTTCTTATTAACCATAATCAATACTGAGGCGTTTCACTCTAACGCCTATTATCCCTCTCCCTTCCCTCCCTCTCTCTACCTGTCATTACCCTTATTTGTTTCTTTCCGTTCTTGCCTGATTTCTTTCATTCTCTCCCTCTCTCTCTCTCTCTCTCTCTCTCTCTCTCTCTCTCTCTCTCTCTCTCTCTCTCTCTCTCTCTCTCTCTCTCTCTCTCTCTCTCAATTCAATTTGCTTTATTGGCATGAATATAACAAGAACAATATTGCCAAAGCATCACACAAAATTGATAGAAATTCAACAATATAAATAATCATATATATATATATATATGAATATATATATATATATATATATATATATATATATATATATATATATATATATATATATATATATATATATATATATATATATATATATATGAATATGAATATATATATATATATATATGAATATATATATATATATATATATATATGAATATGAAACAAAGCTATTCAAGTAATAATAATAATAAAAAGTGTAAATGTGTCTCTCTCTGTCTCTCTCTCTGTCTTTCTTATCAGAGACAAGCTAAGTACACAGAGAACAAGCTGAAGGCCATCAAGGCCAGGAATGAGTACCTGCTAGCTCTTGAGGCCACCAACAGCTGCGTCTTCAAATATTACATCCATGACCTCTCCGACATCATTGACGTGAGTATGAACACACCATGTTACTCTGTGGGAGCGGCTCACATTTGTAGACTGTGTGTGTGTGTGTGTGTGTGTGTGTGTGTGTGTGTGTGTGTGTGTGTGTGTGTGTGTGTGTGTCAGTGTCCCTGTGCTCTAGCCGGTGGTGGCCCCTCGGCCAGTCTCCTCACATTAGCTTCAGTGCTCCTAATGAAGACAGTAGACTGGTCCCCCGCTCTGCATGTTTTCTCCTCTTTTTTTTTTTTTTTTTTTTTTTCTTTTCTCCTTGCTTCCCAACACTCCTCACATCCAAGCGATTTCTCTCTACTTGATTTTCTTTTTACCAACAGTGTTTGCATGCCACGATACGGTAAGCCATGATATGTGCTTATGTATTTGTGTGTGTGTGTGTGTGTGTGTGTGTGTGTGTGTGTGTGTGTGTGTGTGTGTGTGTCAGTGCTGTGACCTAGGCTACCATGCCAGCCTGCAACGCGCCCTGAGGACCTACCTATCTGCGGAACAGAACGTAGAGACGTCCAAACACTCCGGCCTGGAGACACTAGAGGGGGCCACAGAGAGTTTGGAAGCCAACGGGGACAAACAGAAGCTGATGGAGACCTACAACAACGTCTTCTGCCCCCCAGCTCGTTTTGACTTCCAGTCCCACATGGGAGACACGGTACAGTTCGAGTGCTCGAGTCATTATCATCAGGCTTGTCCTCTGTGATAAATACCTCTTCTTGAAGCTTACGCTTGCACACTGGGAAGGTTGTTTTTGTGATGCTGTAATCTGTAAATGTTAACTGTCTCACTTTCCACGGGGTTCGGTGTGTGTGTGGGTGTAGATGGGAGTGGTGTGTGCACAGCAGCCGCTGGAAGTCGAGCTGCTCCAGAGGTGTCAGCAACTGCAGTCTCGCCTCTCCACCCTCAAGATTGAAAATGAAGAGGTCAGACGTCCTTCTGTTTTCTCTAATATTATGAATTCATCTTTCACCCCTTGCAGCTGTCTGTAATCACAGCTTTTGCTTAATATGCGCTTGTCTCTTCCTCACTGCCCATCAGGTGAAGAAAACGATGGAGGCCACTCTGTCCACCATCCAAGACATGGTGACGGTGGAGGACTACGACGTCTCGGAGTGCTTCCACCACAGCAACAGCATGGAGTCGGTCAAGTCCACTTTCAGCGAATCCTATCTCAGTAAACCTAGCCTGGCCAAACGACGGGCCAATCAGCAGGAGACGGAGCAGTTTTACTTCACGGTCAGTGCTAGCTATGGTCATGGATGATTTGTCAGGAGCATTAGTGCAGTTATATGTGAGCAAAATCTGCACACATTGTGACGCGAGTGTGTATGTGCACGTGTGTCTTTGTGCATTGTAGAAGCTGAAGGAGTTTCTGGAAGGCAGGAACCTGATCACCAGGCTGGAGGCCAAGCATGACCTCATCGACAAGACCCTGGAAGAGAGTGAGTGGGACTGTCATAGTGTGCTTCTGACATTGTGTGTGTGTGTGTGTGTGTGTGTGTGTGTGTGTGTGTGTGTGTGTGTGTGTGTGTGTGTGTGTGTGTGTGTGTGTGTGTGTGTGTGTGTGTGTGTGTGTGTGTGTGTGTGTGTGTGTGTGTGTGTGTGTGTGTGTGTGTGTGTGTGTGTGATGGATTTGGGAAAAGGCCTGGTGCTGGTGGTGGTATAGGGAGCAGATCAGAGAGATGAGTGGTTTAGTGGGACACATGCAAGGGAGCAGAGTGGGTTTAATATACCTAATAATCACCATCAGTGTGAGTAAGTGGAGGGCTAGGTGACAGTGACCATATGTGGATGCAGCTGTGTGTGTGTGTGTGTGTGTGTGTGTGTGTGTGTGTGTGTGTGGGGGGGCGAACGTGTCTACATTTCCACAGCCTTACAGGAAAACCTTTCTCCCTGCAGCTTTGGTGGGAAGTTTGTTTCCCCGTTTCCTCATGTGTCCTACTTCTACTATAACAGTCTATCTCTCTCTCCCCTCCCCCTCTTCCTGTTTCTTGCTCCTTTAGGTCAGAAGACTGACTGTTGCCTTTCCAGGTAGGTGTGGTGAAGGAAGGAAATATGCTCACACACTTGCATACACCATAGCAGCGTTTAAGCTTGATTTCTTGGCAGACTGGGGTATTATTTTCCCCTTCACTTTTATAGATATTTTCAACGCATGTGCATATGTGTCTGTGTATACAAATCGAGCGTTAACAGAGTTGTGAGTATAAATAGACTTTCTCTGGAGACATAATGACAGAGTGCCGTTTCTTTCTCTCCCTCTGCGTAGTGGACGGAGAAACTCGGCGGTACGGAAGCAGGTAATTATCTGTCATAAGTGCGTGTGTCTTTGTTTTTAAGTGGCTGTGAGGTTCTCAGTTAGAGCCACTGTAGCTTTGTTTTTTAACTCAAGCCACATTCTCACAGTATCCTCTGCCCACAGGGTGTACGGGCACCTAGAGGTTGTCAGCACGTTGGTTGTTATCACATAAATCAGATGAATATAACCCAATACACAAATATATACAGTCTGAAACGACACACAAGTCATCAAAAGCAACCGCTCCACGGGTAATCTCGTGTTTGTGGCTCCCCCTTGTGGGTAACTTGTTTTGACACCAGCTCTCACTTTATATAGAAACCAATCGATCTCAAATGATAGTCAGTAAGTTTTTTTAATTATTAAAATTTTTTTTTTTACATGTTAAGACCACAGTGGGATTCACATAACAATGGGAACATATATAATCCAAAATACCTTCCACCGCCTTACCACCCAGAGATTTCTGGCAACCCCGAACAAACAAAGGGGAAAGGACAAAAGTGCTGTCTCCTAGCAACAGCTGGGTACTCCTCCCACCCTCTCCCCCACACATAAATGTGTGCATGGATGCATGTGTGTGTGCAGACATGTGTACGGATATCCTCCTGACAAGCTGCGCGCTGTTTTTGATTTCCACACCGGCCTCCTGTCTTGTGTTCCTCTAACGGGAGTAATTCCTCTCCCCTTATTTTAGGAGTCTGGTGAGGCCATTCCTCTAATGGTCAAGAGCTGCATCCGCTTCATCAGTCGCCATGGTGAGTGAAATTCTCCAGTGAAGTGATAGGTTTAGCTTCTATCCGCTTCTCCTGTGCGCTGATTGGTGGCATCAGCGCCACCAATCAGCGCTGATTGATTCTACATCAAATTTAAACTGGGAATTTTACCAGAAGGTCTTAGCTACAAATATGCAAAATCTCCAGAAGTATGAAATCCTGACGATGAAAAAGAGTCTAGATTTAAACACCCAGTTTGTTTATGTGTGTGTAGGTCTGCAGCATGAGGGCATCTTTAGAGTGTCAGGCTCTCAGGTGGAAGTCAATGACATCAAGAATGCCTTTGAGAGAGGTAAGCCTATCATCCAGCAGGAAACCTGAGCATTTTGAACAAACTGATTTTGTCCAGTGCTTCATTATCTTTCCTCTCCCACTCCCTTTTCTCTCTGTGTTCTTGTCCGGGTATAGGTGAGGACCCGCTGGCAGGGGACCAGAACGACCACGACATGGACTCCATTGCTGGCGTCCTGAAGCTCTACTTTAGAGGATTGGACCACGCCCTCTTCCCTAAGGAAGTCTTCCATGACCTCATATCCTGTGTCTGTAAGTCTCTTATCCTTTTGTCTGTTTGTGTAAGTGTGTATTTACGTGCTTGATTGTGTGTGTGTAACCCCCTGGGTGTCGTGATTATTTTCCAGCGATGGAGAGCCTCCATGAGCGGGCAGTCCACATTAAGAAAGTTCTGCAATCTCTGCCCAGCAAAACCCTCATCATTATGAGATACCTGTTCGCGTTTCTCAACCAGTGAGTAGCATAACACACACACACACACACACACACACACACACACACACACACACTCCTTTCATTTGGCTTGTAAACATCTTTCACTCCAAGACCAATGTTTCAACCCCTAAGTTTCTGGTGAAATACGAGTACATTTGTTAAGTCACCTAAACATATCCTAGTGCAATTCTTTCAGTTAAGTTATTGTAAGGTCGGTTACACACTGGCTGTGTGGCGTGAGCGTGGCGTTTCTGTTGCGTGTCAGCTGCGTGGATTTTTCTGTCTTTACACACCAGAAACGTGTCTGACGTGGCGCTGCTGCTGCTAGCCTTGTCTGGACACCTGTATGTTTCCCATTGATAAAATGAAATACCATGTTAAACATAAATATATACTGATATGATTACAGCAAAGACAACGTTGGCAGTATTGACGGCAAAATAGGCTACAGAATATTTCGTTCTGTATTGACAGGTGCAATATTTTTTTTTGCATTTATATCAAAACCTAGAGGCTTTCAAACATCAACATGTCATTTATTAATATGTATTCTTGGCTAAACGACATATAAACATCTTTTTCCTATTCTATTTTGCCTGGAAACGCTTCCAACACGCTTGCGTGTCGCGTGAAAAATAGGCGTCAGTTCTATTTCTAACCGGCACGTGTTTTCGGCACGGCCTGAGACGCGCATGTCACGCCGGCAGTGTGTAAGCTCTAACCTGTTAACATGGGAGCCGAAATATAAACGGACACGCCATGCAGCTGACACGCTCGCGCAACGCATCCAGTGTGTAACCGGCTTAACAATGTTTCAAAATGACCCTTTGAAGTGCTAAAGAGGATCTGTTTGCTTCACTGTTTTCCCATTGCAGTAGACAAAAATGTAACCGTACATTACCCATCAAATTCAGCAACAAACTATTTCCATAATTCCTATCAGAAGTGTGAACAATGAAGACATCTTCCCCAATCAGTGATGCAAGAAACAAACTTTTATTGTAACATTACTGTAAGGTATTGTTTAATTCTAAATACTGTATAAAGGCCGTTTTACAGTCGCCGTAGCCAAGCTGGCACGCGCCAATGTGACGTCAAAATGACGTAGATCTCGCTGGTGCGCCAGGCAGCAAAAAAAAAAAAAAAAAAAAAAAAAACACTGCTGGCTAAACTATTTAAAAACGGCGGGTTTGTTCACTACATCCCCGTCTGTCGCTAGCAATGATGACGATTAGTGACGATTCTCTCCGACCAATCAGTAGTCTGCAGGTTTTCACGTCACCTTTTGGTATCGCCTCAGCGCGCTTGGAACCTCCACGGAGCGGATACTAAAAAAAGTAGCTGTTGACCGGTACCAGGGACTTTTTTTCATATTGGAAAACCAAAAAAGGCGAGTAGAGTAGAGTCTGGTCATACGCCATAGGTGTACATGCACTGGATACTGCATACCATGGAGCTCTGAGGGTCATCACTGGTTTTAAAGCCCTCACTCACCGTGTTGGATGGCCTTCTCTATCAACACGGAGACTTCAACACTGGCATATCTTCATATACAAGGCTATTTCAGGTCTACTTCCATCCTTGTGTCACAAGATGCCAACCCGAAAGTCTATCACTTTCAAATACCCGTCAATGTACACAAACATCTTTCAGTAGACAAAAGTAATAAACCGTTTTCAATCACCATAAAGCAACAAACAAAACAACTATCTCTTGTATTGGTCATATAAAAGAGTCTTTCAACAGTTGGAGGAGCAACATCTTCCGATCTGGAACATTTCCCAGTACTCTCTAAATAGTTTCATAAACACCACAATGGGGTTAGAAGGCCTTCATTTGGCCTTCTAACACCCAATCTAAACATCCTTTAACCTTTTTGTGGGAAGTCAAGTACAGTCCCTAATGAAAGTCCAAAAGGCAAAGAATATTTCTGCCTCTTCATTATTTAAGGAACTTCCCTCCTTGAGGAATGACTCAATTATCCATTTCATGTTTATTTGTATAGCCCAAGATCACATACAGAATCTCAATGGGTTGACAACACCCACAAACCCAAGCTCTTTAAAAAGATGGGGACAAACCACCAAAAAGCACTGGATGGTAAGGGAGAATTTGAAGAAGCTTTAGTAGAGGCCATTAAAATGAAGTCAGTTGTGTGGTTCAGTATTAGTTGAATATATGCTATTACCCAATACGCATTAGAGTTCAATTTCAGACACACACGCACATACACGTAGAGAGACACATTCCCTAATAACAATGACAGAGGGAGGTAGCAAAGGGGAGTGAAAGACAAAAAGAAAAGGGATGTGGGAGACCTGAAATGTGAGACTACTGGGTAAATCAAGTGGAGACAGAAGGGGAGCTTCTTCTTTTCCTTAAGTGATTTGTGGTCACTCCGATGCTTCTGCTTCTTCTCACA
Source organism: Perca flavescens (assembly GCF_004354835.1). Taxonomy (NCBI): domain Eukaryota; kingdom Metazoa; phylum Chordata; class Actinopteri; order Perciformes; family Percidae; genus Perca; species Perca flavescens. The sequence goes on along the minus strand of NC_041334.1, from coordinate 28,198,970 downwards.
AACTCAAACACACTCCCATCATCCGAGCCTCCATCACCACAGTGTACAAATGAAGTAATGTTTTAACGCAGGCTTGGGCAGTGTTTACTGTTGGACCTCGTGCAATCCGCCATGCACAGAGGCAGCATTCACAGCTTATTCACAAGTACGGGGTGATGTAGGCTGTAAACGACATGTCATGGTAATTTGTGTGCATAGTTAGATTTGTACATATTGTAGTGTATTTCAATGTGAAACTGGTCTTTCTAGATATTTTTTTGTACAGAGTCAATCTCAGATGTACTTAAAGAGGTACTTTTTGATGATCTGTTGGTTTATTTGTACTTATATGTTTAAGAAATAAAGATGAGGTAATGCCCTCTAATGACTCTGCTTTCCCTTCCGCCCAGTCTGTCCCAGTACAGCGAGGAGAACATGATGGACCCCTACAACCTGGCCATCTGTTTCGGCCCCACCCTGATGTCTGTCCCCGAGGGCAACGACCAGGTCTCTTGCCAGGCCCACGTCAACGAGCTCATTAAAACGATCATCATCCACCATAACACCATCTTCCCCGGGCTGCAGGATCTACAGGGCCCCATCTACACCATTCCTGGAGCTGGAGATGACTTCTGGTGAGGGCTGGGGACCGGAGTGTGTATGTGAGGGGAGTTTGATAAGTCATAGTCTATATCCACAACCTTTCACTTCCGGGATTGCTCTGTTGCCGCCGGATATTTCGCCGTATGTCCTTATTTTCGGCCGGATGTCCGGTACCCTTCCGCTTTCTTTGTGTTGGAATTTTAAACTCCGGTGGATTTATGAGGACTATGGTTAACTGCTCCTCAGATCTCTGCAGGGTAAATCCAGAAAGATAGCTAGACTATCTGTTGAATCTGAGTTTCCTGTTGCACGACTAAAACAACTTTTGTACGTTCACATGTTCCACCAAAACAAAAATCCCTTTCCCTAGGCAATTTTGCAGCGGCACCAAGGCTCAGTGAACGATTGTGATTGGTTTAAAGACATGCCAATTTACCAGAGCATGTTTGTCTCCCATCCCGGAATGCTGTGTGGACTAGCCAGACCCTCCTCCGCAGCGCTGTGGAGGAAGGTCTGGCAATGCGAGACTAGATAAGTCATATAGCACAGGAACTTGAATTGCCAAGGCTAGTAGGACAGCAGGGAATGTCTTGTCCAATTGCTATCTACCTAGAGGGGGCTTGAAGATGATGAGGAGACCAGAGAGAGAGGGAGGGTTGGGGGGGGCAGATGGTCGATTTAGGGGCACCCGTGGAATGATGGGGGGCTCAGCTTGTCTGCGCCGCTCAGGGCCTGGGGGCCACGAGGATCAGCTTACCCTCCAGCCTGGGAGAGCACAGCATGCACTTACTCACACACACCACAATGCACACAAGGGCCAATTTTACTGTAATGACAAGCCTCGACACCAGTTGTTATGATTACTGCCAGTCAGTGCAGTTGTTTAGACTGTAAGTCATGCTGGAGGAGCAGCTCTCAGTTTTAACTGTAGGACAAAAAATAAGATCACTCTGGCATATAGTGGGTATTTATACGGTTGTTTGCAGACAGAATTTGACTACTGTTAAGGCCAACAAGATAAGTTAATAAATTGTTAAAGCCACCAAAACCACTTTTCATTATGTATATGGATAACTCTACATTGCTGGCAGTGTAAAGAATGTTTGGAAGTAAAATTTACAGAAAATATAATTAAACAGTTAATATCAAAAAAATAAAATGAAGAAGATGGAGAAGACCGTTTTCAGTAACACAATATCTCCTGTCGTATTGCCATAAGTACTCTCTGACCTAGGTATGTTATAGCCCAGAATGTTGATAATAACCATATGAACATTTCCCCCAAACTGCACAATTTCAGGACAAAGCCAAAATACATGGGGAATGGTCTAAATCCATTGACCCACATCATCGTCTCAAACATGGTTGTGCTATAAGTATTTACTCATAATCTTGGCTGTAATAAAGAGTCTAATTAAATTTCGTAACATGGTTCACAACTAGTACACACGGATGTTGTAGGCTGTTCTTAAAATATGCAATATGCAATCTTCTGCAATATTCCTAGTTCTTTTTCCTATTTCAGTTTTACATATAATGTTTTGTTTCCTCTTCTCTCCATTTTGTGACAATTAATGTAGATATTCCATATTTCTTTGAATTGTAAACTCCAATTATGGTTCTGAGTTATTCTGTTTTTATCTAAATTAAAACTGGGCTAAAGTGCAGATATCTTAAGTAGTCCTTGTTTAATGTATAGTTTTGTTTCCGTTCCTGCAAACATTCCCATATTGTATTACTGTGCATAATGCTGTTAAACCAATTGGAATCCATTGTTTGAACTTCTGGCCAAGAGTGCCCGGGATAAAATATCTGTCGTAGGCTACCCATAGAAATAGTCTGAGCTCTTTCTCTTATCTATATATTTTCTTACTAGACTAAACCACAATTCTAGCTACATCGAGTGAAAGTATCAACCTGTGCATGTAAACCCTTTGCTACATCTCTGTCTCCAATGAGGCTTTAAATTTCCCTTCCTTGTATTTATTGCTCTAGATTTTTTATTTTTTTTCCCCCATTTTTTGCATCGTAGTCCTTAGCACACCAATGCATTACTGGTCTGATTTGTGTCAGTCGGGCTTTTGTCGTGTCCTCTAACCTCATCTGCTCTCTGTCTCCTCCTCAGTGACAGTCCACACTGTGAGCCCCCCCTTGTGGAAGAGCCTGCGCCTGACTCCGTCTCTGTCAGGCACAACAGCGAAGATGGTGCATAACACACACACACACACACACACACAAATACATGGAATAGATATACTTTATATACTGTACTTAATGAAGCCTCTTGCCACCAGTTTATGAAATCTCATCCTGCTTTTCTCACCAGTTACTGTGGCTCTAACCGTTTAAACCAGCTCGCACCTTCTCCCAGTAACATGTTTATTATGCTGCTTTGTTACTGCTCAGCAATTTTAACATTTGTGCAGTCACCAAACACAGCAGCACTAACCTGCTATGCACTAATCTGGCCTTACCCTCTCTTCCACCTCTCTTTTCTCTCTCTCTCTCTCTCTCTCTCTCTCATTTGTTGCTGCCCCCTGCTTCTCTGTCATATCCCGTGTCTGTCCACCATCCTCTGAACCTCAGGCTCCTTGGCTGTTTCAGAGTCTGAACCTTTCGAAGCCATTGCTCGGTTCGACTACTCCGGCCGGACTTGTCGGGAGTTATCGTTCAAGAAGGGCGCATCTCTGCTTCTGTTCCAGCGAGCCTCTGACGACTGGTGGGAGGGACGACACAACGGAGTGGATGGACTGGTGCCACACCAGTACATTGTGGTCCAAGACACGTAAGATGTGTTCCAGTCGCCAGCCTTCATCAAAATGTCTGCTTAAGGGACTGAATAACAAATTAATTAAGACATTACAGTTTTTCTCAAAGTTTTTGTCTGAATATTGATCATAATATTTTACTCATGGCCTATTTGTAGAGTTTTGGGAAATGCAAACCCATCATCAGGGCAAACATCAAAGAGCCTTCTTCAAAACACAGTCCACTGGAAATCCCCGTAGCTAAGGAAGTTGCTCTGCTTTGAAGCGTAGCAGACTGCAAATCACAGCAGATCCACTTCCTCGTCAACTTTCTGTTGTCACTACTCGATGTGAGTCGAGTGCAGATGTGAGTTTAGCAGTAATTTATTATTTAGCGTAAGGCATCACATTTTCACGGCATGATCCCTGATGTCAATTCTAGATTAGAGGCTGCAGTAGCCTACAAGAACCTGCTAACGAGAGACTTCTGTAATGTCAAAACAATAAAAATGGACCTACGTAACGAAGTTCGTTCACTGCTGGCTACAAGTTAGCAATCAAACACAACAAAGGCTGTCACTTGAATGGCTTTTTGAGCTAACGTTAGCAAACAAACAATCATAGATGGCTAAAACATTTGCCGGATCCGGATCCCTTGGCGTTATGCTGTAAACCATTTAAATCTGAGCATGCGCAACTCACATCTGCACTCAACTCGCATCAGGTAGTGACACTGTGTTGAGTGTTTTTTTGACAGAAGTATTAAGATTTTTTTTTTACAGTTCTGTGACTATGGCCACAGGATTTTACTTTCTGTGACTCTGCATGAATGAAGCTCATGCTTATTGTATTCTTGTCAAAAGTCCAGGTTTCCCAAAACTCAGAGGTGTTGAGTAAAAAATGATCTAGCTCAGTAGTCCTACTAGACAAGAATTTGAGGAGTTGCCTTTAAGTTGCGGCCACTTTTTTGGGGGGTAAAACACTTTTGTAGTTTTGAAAAAGTTTAAAAAGATGAGTGATTATTTTTCATTTAGTTCATTTTATCATGTCATGTTTGTCAGTCAACTTTTCATCACGACTTGTTCTTAATTAGAAGTGGCACTAAAGTAAGCCTTGTGTTTCAGAAGTAATGTATCGGTGAGAGAGTTTTTCCTGTGCTGGCTTGGTACAAGATGGAGGCGGACCGACGATTTATAAACTACAGTTTTGATTGTTTCAGGTCTGACGGGGACAGGGGAAGTCCAAAGCCTGATGTGGACAGCAGGGACCTGCTGGAGGAGAAAGTGTCTACTAGAGGCAATGCTGCCTCTCCTACTGGAGCTCATGTGGCTGACATCTACCTGGCCAACCTGAACAAGTGTGTATCTAATCTCTACTATTTACAGTATATTGTCATTTGCAACTTTAGCTTTTAGTTGATATGAAATGGGTCGTATGGAAATCAACTTGGGGCCAAAAGGTGTAGAGGCAAAAAAAAAAGTGAAAGCGAGGAACCCACACCATAAAATGGAGGATTTCTTCTTGGTTTCTTCCTTATGATTTTAATTTGTTGTTGTTGTTGTTGTTTTCAGACTTTTTTTTTTTTTTTTTTTTGCCTTGAGTTGGCTGAGCCGAATCAGCAAAAAAAGAAAGAAATAGAAATGAAATATTTGTCTCATTCAGGCTGAGGAAGCGTCCAGAGTCTGGGAGCATCCGAAGAGCGTTCCGGAGCTCAGAAAGCGACGGTACGAGTCCAGGAGCCAGTGGAGGGGGGGGAGGAGGAGGGGTGAGAACCGCGTCTCTTCCTGTTGGTGGGGCTCTGGTGAAAGAAACTGGAGACAAACGACCCGTCAGCGCTCACAGCATCCTCAACTCAGTCACTCGCCACTCCTCTCTCAAGACCAAGGTACTGTGACATCTTACCTTCAACAAATTGCTGTCGTAAATGACCTGTTTTTGTTTAATTTGGAAAGCATTTAAACGGGGGCATTATGAACATTTTAGGTGGAGAGTCCACAGTTGCGCAAGACGACTACAGCAGGGCGCTCTAAGAGCTTCAGCAACCACAGACCACTGGACCCTGAGGTCATAGGTCAGGTGGAGCACAGCTCACAGGTACAACTTCAGATCAGTCACTAACATCCCCATCTGCTACTTTGGGGTATTTAGCACAAGGTTATATTTACTTTTATGTCCGCCTCTCATGTTGCAGGACATTGAGGCTGCGATGAGCTCTGTGAGTGAGCTCAGTAAGTTGGAGAGACAGAGCACCTCGAAACATACCCACACACCTGACGTGGTCCTGGACACACTTGAGCAGCTGAAAGGTGTGGGTGGTGGTGGAGGAGGAGGAGGAGGAGGAGGAGGAGGAGGAGGAGCCTCGGAGCCCTCCAGTCCACTCCACTCCCGTCTGTTACGGGACTGTGAGGGGGGCTCCTCACATGCCCACCCACTTCAGCGCAGCGCCTCCTCCGCCAGCGACACGCCCTCCTCCTTTCGCCCGGCCAAGAGCCAGCCACGGAGCCCCCTGCCCGCCGCCACATCCCCCTCTCTCTCCTCATCTGTACCTTCCTTTAGGGAGCTGCGCCCCCCAGCAACTAGGCCCAAGCCGGTGGTGTTCCCAAAGAGCGGAGGTGGCAGTCCAGCCATGGGTTCCCCGACCTCTACTGTGCCCCCTACACCTCCTCCTCCACTTACAAGCCACACACACTCTCTCCCTCACACCCCTCCTCCTCCACCTCCACCCCAGTCTAACGACAAATCCTGCCCGGCTTAGGACTTCTCGGTCCGACCCATGATACTGATTCTTACATACTCTTTGATTCTTACAGCTCTTCTAGCAGGTGTTTCACACAAGACCTAACCCACTACTCGTGTAGCATTCAGTTCTTGGTGTCCGGGTGAGTTCTTAAGGCATCATGTTCTCTTTAGAGTGTCAAGAGTTTTTTTTCGCCCCTTTACTGGCAGCAATGCTTACTGCAGGTCAGCTATCAGAGGGCGTAGATTAGTGAACTCCCATCAAAGACACTCCTTTTTCTTTTGCCAACGCAGAGATCCAAGGCATCACTGGATTTTGAATTTCTTTTTACAAGGGAACAGGACTCAGGATGGCTACTTACAGACCTACAGCTTACATACACTAGTTTGTGATGTTTGGAATTGTGTTTGAGTGGGTGTGCAGGAGTGTTACTTGCCTTTACACGCAGATCTAAGTGTGGAACAAAAAACACTGTTTGATTTTTGTATAGTAGACATGACAGTTTTCCTTTTCTTTTTAATGACCCATGACTAGCGGACTGGAAGGGAGTTTTTGATTCCTGAGAATAGACTGTGAAATGCTAAGCTCTCGCTCTGTGTAGAAATGAAACACACTGACTTGCTGCTTCAGAAGTGGAAGACTGGAGATAAAGGTGGACTTTTGAGATGATGAAAGGAAAGAAAACTGGGCCAAATATCAGTGTATGTCATGTGCTCGAGAGCTTTATTTGATCTCTTCCTCCAGTGTTTGATATGTTGGTGATTTCTTTTCTTTTTTTTATTATTATTATTATTACTGTTCAGTACTAGGACAACAACAAGAGCATAGCAGGAGCAGTGCTCTCCAAAACCGTACATGGCCAACAGTAGTTCTAATTACACATATAGCAATACAGATCATGAAAGCTGGTAGTTTGAGGCATTATGCTGCTTTTCTCCTGCAGCTCTATTATGTATGTAGGGGACCACTGAAACCCAGCATTTTTATAGGTAATGTTGGACTGTACACATGCGCACACATTCTCTCCAAATGTGTGTGTGTTGGTGTTTTGTGGCAGCTAAACGCCTTTCAGGTTTTCCTTGCATGCTGGGGCCATAGACAGCAGCCATTATGGTGAGCTGGCTGATTGCATCAGTTTATATATCTGCAGTACCAGCCACAGGACAACATCAAACCAAGTTACAGCTTGCTTCTTTAACTAATAAACTTCAGACTTAACAGTAAAAAGGGTTATATTATTCTAATGGTGTGTATGTATGTTTAATAATCATGATGATAACTGGAAGCATGGAGCTGAGGATCCTCTTGAGTGTGTTTAGATAGAAGCACAACCAACCACCTCATCAAATGCGTTCTTAAGCAAAGTTTGCTTTTGTTTTACTTTTTTGTTCCCAGTTGTTAATTAATGCTCAGAATCTGTAATGGTAAAATGTTGAACTGTGTAGCTGTCTGGGTGTGTGCATGTGTGTGTGTGTGTGTGTGCGCCTGTGTGAACATGCATGGATGTATAGTATGTATGCACCTCACCCCCCACCCAGTGCCCACCCATCATAAAGGGATGCCACCCGACAGCAGCTGTCTAGAGACAGACACTTCTCCCATGTTCTGGAGTACCAGCAGCCTTAGTGCTGAATAAATATGCACTGTGTACATGTGACCAGCTAAAAAGCCTGCAGGTATAGACATACAGTATGTTGTCTCATCTTCAGTTACTGCTGTAGCAAAACCAGTAGCGGACCAACTTATAAGTAGAAAGAGGACAAGAAAACCCAAATACAAGGACTTTTTTTTTTTTTTATATTATTTGCTAAAATGTACCTTATGTACCCAAAACTAGATCTGAGGATGAATTAAGGAATATGTGAGTTATTTTGCAAACACTGACTTCAAAAGTGGACAGGATCGTTCTGGGTAAACTGAATACCTTATCGTTCTAGTTCACCTTTTTGAAACTGTATTGAAGTCATTTCACTGAGGCGTCCTCATATTCCCCTCTCTCATGCCTTTCCCCTTCTCCCAGAAATACAGCCCGTACTGCATTCCTGTATGCTCTCTACCAGGTAATGAATTATACTTGTTAAGGTTTATTTTGTATCTCTGTATACTGTTTGTGTATTACCTGGTGTATTTGTGTTGCTCTTACCTCATCATGACAACTGGAGGGACTGTGACTGTGTGTGTTTGTGGTGAGAAAAGAACTCATCTAATGAACACACTCTCACACATACAGACGTGCATGTGGTTGGTTGGTGTGTTTTGTCCCGGCTGTGCTGTTAAGGGGAGCTGGGACCCTCTTCGATCTCAAATCAATCAGTGGCACTTGAACAAATTGGCTTGCGTGTGGACTAACTGTGTGGGGATGATTTGTCAGAATTGAATATTGTTGAATATGCATTTTAGTGTCCATTTGAAAACAGCAGAACTAAAAAAAAAAGACTGTAATGTCAAATCTATTTATAGTTGTCTCTGTATTACTGGAGAATCCTGTGTTCCAATGTACTTTGTATATACAATGTTGTACATTACAGAGGTACACTCTTTTTTTTTTTTTTTTTTGGTACAATATTGTACAGTAATAGCAATAGTAGTTTAATCGAATAGGCCTTATATAATTCTATGTGTAGTTCTTGTAGTAGATCTGTTTTTTTAATAAACATTGCTTGCTATAAAGATTCTTGAATTATTTGACGTTTATTATTATTTGAAAATGTTTCATAATTTGTTGTTACACATTTCATTTCAAATCATCTGTGAAAATATTAATAAAATAATGATAGAATACATTGAAATATGTATCTGTTCCAAGTACAGTAAGACATGTACATGTAAGAGACCAGAAATATACAGAAAGAAGAAGAAAAAAGTAAGTCAAGTAAATCACCAGCTGAGGGGTTTCGATAGTCTATTGGTAACAAAGCTTGCATAAAAGCTACGTAGACAAGAAAAGCCTCAAACCGAGGTTAAAGGGCTACTCCAGTGGTTTAGTATTACACTTCCATAAAGTTTGGACACTCAAGAGCCAGACTTAAAAAAAAAAACAGTTAAAAAACTGCCAAAAGTGAAGTAGCAGAGGCCACGATATTCTGACTTTTAGCCCCTAGTAACAGTCAAGCTCCAAAAGCACTTAATCCTACATTTCCTATGATGCAACTCAATAGCATCTTTCAGTAGACCTTCCTTACCCTGTAAATGTTCACTTCTTCCAAACTTCACACTTCCAGTTTGTAATGCAGGCTTCATGGTTAAAAATGTTAAGCCTTAAACCCAGTCTGAAAACCCTAATTACATCATTGGTTTATTTTTTTCAAACTTTGGAAAGCTCCCACCACAGCCACAGAAGATATTACTACTCATCATGTAGAGTAGCTTGTAGAACATGCAAAGCCTGTCAGGCAACTAAATAGTTACATGCAGACAAACCGGTAGACTAGACACATACTGCACAGTTTCTGCAGTATTAGACCAGAAAGTGAATATGGAAAGAAAGGTCACATACTAAACCATATACGAAGAATAAATAATATGAACCTACATTATCATTTTACTCATTCTAATTAATAAAACAAACTTTGTGAATTGCCTGACTGACTCTTAAACATGGTTGCTCGATGCAATTTTACATTGAGTTCCAATCTGTATGAGTGTATTGAAAAGGATTCAGACACATTGAGGTGAGGAATAAAATTGAGTGATATTAATTATAGCCTATTTTACAGATCGAGTATGTGAATTTGTCTCTCTCAGGAGAGAAACAGACTGCACTGATCCAAAGACAAATCCTGGAGACATTAATGGAACAACAGAGAGGACAGCACTCATATTGACACTACAGGGACAATGGGAACTCAATCACTTGCACATTCGTAAAGGTGAAAACACATCTGGGTTAAATATCTGTACTTCAACAAGCCAGATGCCCTTAAATGCATCTTAGGAAAACAACTGTTAGTGTTTGTTGATATGCATGCTGCTCATAGTCTCTTCTTTTCAGGGCAAAACTTATCGAAAGTAAAAACTAGGAACAAAAATGATTCCAGTAGATTCCTCAGGATGCCTATAGTCGGGATATGTGTAACTGTATCTCGGTTAGCGCAACTCAGACGGATGTTTAGGCAGAACGTGAAACGTTTATTTCCGCCTTCATTTATGACTAGAGTAGAGACCATCCCATCCTAAATCAGTCACCGTATTGCAGTGATGCAAGCTGCTGCCTTCGATGAAACTCTATGAAACTCGTTAACTCTAGGAAACGGTCATCAGCAGCAGGTTCTCCCAAACCGAAACGTTAACGTTAACGTTAACGTTAACGTTAGCGTTAACTACCTGTTCAGAAAGCAGCCATTCGTTTCTCACTTCAGAAGAAGTTTCACACGTAAGCGTATTTTGTTTTCAGGAAGTTCGATTTACCGTAAAGCTACGGGCCAGTTTGCGCTGTAACTGACAAGAGTGACGTTTATTTTGCCGTCATATTTCACAGGGAAAAAAACCCATTTGTGCTGAGACAGCCAGCAGAACCGGTCGTGGTTCCGGTAACGGTAGAGGCTATCAAGGACAACTGTCAGGAAGTTTATTTATGCTAACTGCATCAGCAGTCCAGGTAAGCGAACATTACAGCTAACATTTTAGTTAGCTAGTTAACGCTAATTAGTTAGTTAGCTAGTTGTTAACTAGCATAACGTTACCTAGTTGCTAGCTAATCATATAAGATAATTGTTGTGTTATTAAAGTGCACAGTCAATAAACTTCTGGTTGTCAGGTAAATTAGATACCATTTAACGCTAAATAAAAGTCACTAAAGCATAATGTTAAGTTAACGTTAAGTTAGCTAGCTAGCTAACTATGTTGGTTAACTGTTACCATCTCTATTAACGTAAGGAAATTTGTGTTTCTATAATAACATAGAGTTTGTGAAATATTGTGTAGGCTACATGTAACGTTAACGTTCTAGCTAGCTAGCTAACTATATAACTATAACCTAGCTAATTATATGCGGCTACTTTTACTGTATTCAATAATTCATTTGCAATGTTTGTATCTCCCTATGAGCACAAAGACAAAGAGGGCTTGTCTCTCTAACGTTACCCAGTTAATATTTTTCTAATTCTGTCTTTTTATTCTTTCTTTTTTATATTTTATTTAAAGAACACAACACACAATCTATTTTCCCCAGTATTGCAAGAATTTAAAATGTCCATTGCAGAGGTAGCTACATATACAAAGAGACGTGATTAATTGCTTTCTCATTTTTAAGGTATTTTTTAGTGTTGCCATATTGATGCAGTTCTTGATAAAAATGTCCAAAGTTTGGTTTGGAGTCTGCCCATTTGATCTTGTGAATGTGAAATTTTCATAATAATAAAATTAACTGTACAAAACAATAACATCTTTTTCCATCTCAATACCTTCAAAACGTATGAGAATGTATTTTTATAAGTTGAATTGTCGGCTTAGTTTTCCTTCTTATAAAATATTAAACATCAACCCAAAATATTCTGGTATACATAAAATGATAAAAGAAGTGACAGATTGTTTCTTCTCTGTCTAATTATCCTCTCTGTCTGTCTCTTCCCTCCAGCATGTCCGGGATGACTGCCAGTACAGCAAACTACCTGTGGTCTGTACAAGATGTCCTCGGGCAAGGGGCTACTGCCAGTGTCTACAAGGCACGCAACAAGGTAGCCACACTGTGGATGATTGTTTTAATCATAACACATTGTGAAGTTGTTTTTCCACGGAGCAGCTCATTTACATAACTGCTGTCATTATCTCAGATCTTCAAGCCTACTTTTTCTCTCAAAAGCGACAGAATGTGTGATAAGAAAAGGTTGTGTTTGCAGTGCTGATTTGGCCTTGTTTTGATGTTCTTACATGGCACTGTGACATGTTATGCTGATGTAAACGTGTGTGTGTGTGTGTGTGTGTGTGTGTGTGTGTGTGTGCGCGTGTGTTTGTGTTTGTGTCTTTGCAGAAGTTGGGTGAGCTGGTAGCCGTCAAGGTGTTTAACATGTTGAGCTACAACCGCCCCCATGAGGTCCAGATGAGAGAGTTTGAGATGCTGAGAAAGCTCAACCACAACAATATTGTCAGGCTGTACGCTGTGGAAGAGGTAAGACTATCATGAGAAGAGTAAAGACAAACAAGGACATGGAAAAACACAGCCATGTGTTGTGATGAGATAATTATCATTGTGTAAAACAGGGCTGCAGTTCCAAATTAATTTGTAACATGGAATAGGAGAGCATTTGTACACAAGGTCACTTTCCTCTTTAAGTTATATTAGCAGTTTTCTTGTATCTATCATGGAATTCTTGGCAGTAAGTTTTCCCTAATATATTTCCATAATGTTTACAGTGTTGTACAATTGCTCACCTCCTAATGCCCCTCTCTCTCTCTCTCTCTCTCTCTCTCTCTCTCTCTCTCTCTCTCTCTCTCTCTCTTTCTCTTTCTCTCTTTCTCTTTTTCTCTCTCTAGCTTCCCTCTAAACAGAAGGTGCTGGTGATGGAGTATTGTTCAGGAGGATCTCTTCTCAGCCTGCTCGAAGAGGCAGAAAACGCCTTTGGCCTGCCTGAAACAGAGTTCCTCACAGTTTTGCAGTGTGTAGGTGGGTATATATCTTGGTCTTTCTCAATAACTGCATACATTCTAAACTAAAGTATTCCTACCTTTCTTCTCTTTAGTGCAGGGGATGAACCACCTGCGAGAAAATGGTGTGGTACACCGGGACATTAAGCCAGGCAACATCATGCGGCAGGTTGGGGAGGATGGCAAGTCTGTTTATAAGCTGACTGACTTTGGAGCAGCAAGAGAGCTGGAAGATGATGAGAAGTTTGTGTCAATCTACGGAACTGAAGAGTATCTGGTAAGATAACAGTCCCACCCAACTTAGCCGACATCCACACTACTACATTTTCATTCTCAAACGGTGTTTTAAAACTAAATCAATCAGTCGTCACAAGTGTGTCAGGACTTATCTCTGTCCATACTAATACACACGAAAACGCATATCACAGACCATTCACGTACATTGGGCATGTGCGTGTCGATGTAAGCACGTGTAAGGCTGGGTACAGTGAAGACGCAAGTCTTTCCATTTATTTAATTTCTTTTTTTTAGATCAGTTTTTTATTATTTTTTATATTTTTGAACATACAAACACTGGCTTCTCCAGCCGAACATAATGGCGGCTTGTTTGAAATACGATCTCATATTTTACGAAAATAGTTCACTGAAATGTGTTTCTGAAAACATTTTAAGCGAGAAATAGGCCATACAGAATCTGTCTTCATTTCAGATCGACAAAAGTCAGTTTAAAAGATTTTCGTCAGATTTTGAGAGGCATCCGTCACTCATCCCGCTCGTCATTTCCAGGTTAGCACTCCACCAATCAGATTGAGTCCGACTGCTTGCCCTCCGACCCAGCAAGTCAGGTCGGCCAAAATGAAGATGAAAACAAAATTACTTATTTTCGTAACAATTAAGTATCAAAAACTGAGGAGGACACGCTGTTGAATGCTGCTCTCCTTTCCTACTCTTTCTTCAATGCTTAACGAATCTATCTCCCAGTGACCCTGTCTTTCTGCTTGAGCAGCACTGGTTGAAGCCTGAAAATATTGTAAACAAATTTATAACATAACTAATTACAGTGGTCAGACTGTTCAGCTCTGTTTCAGACTGATACCTCTGGTTCAGGCTGGTCCTCATCCTCAACACGTGCCTTTTTCAGTCGCGGAAAATTCTTTTCAATACTCATCTAGATTGAAGCAGCAAACATTCAATGTAAGAGTAAAAAAATAACATAACATTATTCATAATAAGTTTATTTGATTCACCTCGACAACCCAACCGCCACAAATTAGTCTATGTGTGAGAAACACTGCATACAGTCAGGGCCTTTAAATGAGCGTTGACGTTAAATTACCGGTTTCCGGTAACGGTACCGTCTATTTGCTGGATGGTTTCAAGGTAATGGTCGGTAGCTAACATTAGCAGATAAGCCCATTGACAGTGACGTTATTGTTCATATTTTGGCACAATGTTTCTGACCGTAGTCATAATGACTGAAAGTGAGATGCTAAAAAGAAACTACACGCTGTTTTCAGGTAATGTTACTTTTTGACGTTCAACATTCAACTCAAACAAATTTAATAGACACTCCCACCACCGCACACCCCTAAATGGCCACTGGTCACGGATATTGTCATGCGAATAATAGCTTGCCTCTTGCACATGTAAGCACTAGGAGCATTATAAAATGTAGAATCTAACTGCATAACAGCTGCTGGCATCGACAAAAAGGTCAGAAACGGCTGTAATTTGTTATCCATGTTGAAATAACCACCGGTAGTCAAGGCTGAGAGAGGTTTGTTTTCTTCCAGAAAAAGGGTCACGTGATAGGGGCGTGATGAATCATGGAAGGACACGATGTGTCTGGTAACGTAATTGTCTGCGTCATCGTTTCGAAAGGTCTCTGTTTCTGCCCGTCCAGACCGGATCAAATGGTGTCAGCAGCTTTTCTAAATGTCTCCGTTTTAGGGGTTCTAAAAAACCTGGATCAGTGTGGACGCCAGGTGTAAACATAGCAAAAGTTTTAAAATGATACTGTATTAGTGTGGATGAAGACTTAGTAAGCCTGTGTTTTGTGCTATCTGTGAAAATGCAGTCATCAATTACTTTTTTGAATAAAGTGACTTGGAGACAGAAGAGCGCATGCTTCCACCTAGGCTGCACAATCCTTGTAACTATTTTTTTTTTTTCTGAGTTATCCAAATATAATATATAGTAAAGATTGATTACAATTTATTAAATTAGTAGTGGAATTTCAAACAGCAAAATTCTAAATGCGTGAAAATCTTTGTAGGAAGAAATTGGTGGGCCTGAAGGCTCTTATATACTAGACCCAGCCCAGCTGGCGTGTGCAAATGTGACGTCATGGGATCGCCGTGACTATTTATACCCGCGCTGGTGCTCGCGACACTAGTTGCAGTCTTCTCCTGAATAGAGGTGGCACTAATGGGCAAAGGCTATCGACTTTGCTCTTTCTACGGACTAGAAGAAGAAGAAAAAGGTAAACAACGGCAGAACTGGCAGCAGTATTGCCGTCAATGCTTCGATTTGATTCAATGACCTACCTGGTTGGATCAAGCCTTTCATTTACCATAAAAGAGCTCATCTTAACCCGGTAAGTTTACCAGACAGACTTGCAGTCACTCTGCAAGTCCTGGCATCCGGTTGTCGGCGAACTCGTTCAGGCTCCTGTTTCCGTGCTGCTGAAAAAAAAAGAGCCGTGCGCGGCCTCTGCTCGCGCGCTACAAATCCGGGCGTGGCGGCAGGATATTACGTCATTTTGACGGCACTATTGCGGGCGCCACCTTGGATGCGGCTAGTATACCGTACGTTTGAATTAGGGCTGTCAAACAATTATTTTATTTTTTTATCGAGATTAATCGCTGAATTTCTATAGTTAATAATTGCATGTTTTATCACATGATTAAAATTATATATATATATATATTATTTTGCATTTCAGAACTGTTTTTAAGTATATATTAACAATGGAAAGCAATTCTTAACCGGGTATCTTGATTGGGAATCAAATGAATGCAAGGAAAGTTACTTTATGAACTTAACTTTAAGATTTGTATTAGTTTATTATTTATTTACTGTAAACAAAAGAAGAAAAAAGAAAAAAAGAAGGGTACCAAACAACAGTCAGGAACTTTTTTATTGTTAAGGCCAGTGTCAAAATTAAAGATTTAATGATAATGTTATAACAATAACTAATTTCACCAGTAAATTGCTGTTGAACGACAAAAACAACCACCAGATGGGAAAAGGGGATTTTACAATTACTGTGAACGCACCACGAGGCTACCTGTTTTAAGTGAATGCACTGTCTGTGTTGTTTAATTCCAACAACAGCAGCTGCTGCGCTGCAGAGCAGACTCTTAGGTCTCGGTGTTGGGATCCTCTACAGTGAAATACAGTTACACTTTACACTGTTTAACGTTAACTGTCAGCATTTTAACCGTGTTTAATCCAGCTGCTGGCTAAAGGTAGGCTAACGTTACCTGCTGTCAGGTGTAGTGTAAAGTCAGGCACCGAAATTTTCGTTTGTTACGAGGAAGTATGTCAGCTTGATGATAAGTTACGGTGCGGCAAAGGGTCAAAATAGTAGCCTGTTAGGCACGACGTGAAGCCGAGTGAAGTGAAAATAAATTAGTAAATGGCGGCATGCGATTAATGTGATTTAAAAATAAATAAATAAATGAACGCATTATGCTCGCCCCTTAATCGCGTTGCTATTAACGCGTTAATGCTGACAGCCCTAGTTTGAATGTGTCAGATCAAGAAATCCAGAAATATAGAGAATTTTCCTTAACTTTTCACCAAATTTAATTTAAATTTGTTAAGAGGTTGTTTTTTTTTCTAAATTCTGCTAATTAAACAAGACAAAGGTCTGAGAACACAACCCACTTGGTGAGGGTAATAAAATGTAAATGTAAAGTAGATTAAATTTTTAATAAACCACTTTGATATCTATATTTCTTTACTGCTATAAAAGCGCCATTTCCACATAAGGATAGCTTGCCCTCTAAACTCTGATCTGAATTTCTATGTGTTGCATGTGAGTGGTGGTGTGTTACGAACCCCACCATTGCATGGGAGTCCACTCCATGCCTGTGTTACCAGTGTTATGTAGTGACTGTTTTGGAATGACTTTGTGAGACAGGCCCTGTGCAGTCTAGATCTTAATACCTCGAAGCAACTTGTATTATGAAGCCTGGGTGGCCCTCTAGTGGACAAATGGGATGTAAGGCTATTCATAGAAGTAACTACACATTTCAGTGTTACATTTCTGCCTTCTACTAAATTTAACACTGTGTTCCCTGATAAAAAGAATATATGATATAGAAATAATACATGTTTAGATGATAATCTTAACTGCTATCAACATATGAAGGTTTGATGACTGTTTATCCACCTCTGCAGATTTGCTTGTGTCCTTTCTTCTTACTGTGTGTGTGTTTGTGTGTTGTGTAGCACCCAGACATGTATGAACGTGCCGTGCTGCGTAAGCCTCAACAGAAATCCTATGGGGTGAGTGTAGACCTGTGGAGTATTGGTGTGACGTTTTACCACGCTGCCACTGGTAGTCTTCCCTTCACACCGTATGGAGGACCCCGCAGGAACAAGCCCACCATGTAAGTTAATACATTAGCTGTGAGAAATGAAATCACAACAAGCGCACGTTAACACAGGCGCGCACCTAAATAATAATATAATATAATATATAATATAATTTTTAAATTTAAAAATATATATATATATATATATATATATATATATATATATATATATACACACACACACACACACACACACACACACACACACACACATTTATATGAAATTATGACATTGAGTTGGGTGTCAAAGTACTTGTCTTAAGCTCCATCTCCACCAGCCAAGATTTACTGTATATTGGAAAGCATACCACCATGAAACCAGTAGATGACATTTTCTCAGTGTTAATGAAAATACCACTTAACCATATTAATTGTGCCAAATGCTTAGCTCTCCCCTTAGAGAAAGGTGTTTTTCTGCATGCTTCTTCAGGATTTCTGAGGTATCTGGTTAAACATGAACATCCATCAATGATCCGTCAGCCTGACTTGCGTGTTATGATGTGTAGGTTCAAAATGACTACAGAGAAGCCTATGGGGGCAATAAGCGGAATACAGCGGGTGGAGAATGGGCCTATAGAGTGGGGCTACCACCTACCTCACAGCTGCCAACTATCACAGTATGTCACCTGTTAAAGAGCATTTGAACATGCATCTCAGTGACTAATTAATGAGAACACGGGATGCTAACTTTGTCTTGATTGTCTCCATCTATTTCTCTCCCATTCTGTCCCTCTCTTTCTGTAGGGGTCTGGCGGTGCAGCTGGTTCCAGTACTAGCGGGTATACTGGAGGCTGACCAGGAGAGGTGTTGGGGTTTTGACCAATTCTTCACAGCCACCACAGACATACTGCAGCGGCAGCCAGTTCACATCTTCTCTCTGCAACAGGCCATGGCGCATTGCATCTACATAAACCACTATAACACGTAAGTCTGCATAGGCGTATCGTCACACACATTATTCTGATCAAACACTAATAAAGCAACAAATATAATATAAGCAATGGAATGTTAGCATTGATCTTTTCTGGCTAACGGTAATTCATGTCATTTTATAGGTAGATAGGTTGGTTGCTGACAAAAATATGTACCAGTAACAAACATATCTGTCCTTTTTAAATCTATTTAATGTTACTCAGAAATAAGGAGGAAGCAAACCTGGCTGACATTGGGGACCTGTCATTAGGCTGACTCCTCTTGATATAGCTATACGTTAGCTAGCTAGTGTTTTGCTGACATTGACTTACTTAAGGGTCCAGTGTGTAACGTGTTTAGTTGTTCATTATCAAAATCTGTGTTGCCCGTTCACAAACTTGTCCTTTTTCATGAATATTTACCACCACCATCAATTCCAAGTATTCCTTTTGGCTTGAAATTTTACGTTTTGCATTCGCATGAACTGGGGTAGACGCTCCATATTCATATTCGTAGCTTTAGCATATTCCGGCAAGTTTGAAGAAGGAAACATGGAGCACCACATGTATTAAAAATCCAAATTTCAGGAACAGGAGTCTTCTTCTTCGCCCATAAAAAGAAAAATGATATTGAAAAGAGCAAGAGACCGGCTTTTTGAAGCGTGAAGGCTACCGTAGCTGTAATACGTACTTTGAACTGCGTGATGCAAGAGAGTTGATTGCAATATATGATCTCAACGCTAGATGGGAGAAATTCCTACACATTGGACCTTTAAGACGTGACTATATACAATGTAACGGATCCATGAAGAGGTTCTGCCGGATACAAAGCTTGCTCAACTGTTATTGGATCACAGAGCGAAAAGGGGCGGGGCTTAGGCAGGGTGAATTGGTGCCACAACATGAGAGGAGAAAAAATTGTTTGCTTTCATGGCTGCACAAAGATTGTTGCATACAGTGCTATCTAAGTTGTATTTTCCTGACCCTTAAATGTGCTTTGCCTGTTCCTGTTATTTGGTGTTTTTGTTTACTTTACGGCTTGGCACAAGAGTAGGTGGGGTTTGAGAACAAAGTGATTCCATTTTAATGAGGTAGCGCAGGGTGGGATGTTGCTATTTTGGTCAAAAGTTACGTTATTTACAATATGACTCTTTGGTCGATGATTCCACCAACAAGCCAAAAATGTGAAGCAATTGCAGCATTATGTTTTACTTAAAAAAGAAATTAGGTCCACATAACTTACATATCATCTTCGCCTTTTAGCCAAAGTTAAACCGTTTTTGTCTTTTAGCAGTTTTGAACAAGCTATACATGCTTTTATTTCTACTCGTTTGGACTATTGTAATGCACTTTATATCGGTATAAATCAAAACGCACTCTCACGCTTACAGTTAGTCCAAAACTCAGCAGCCCGACTTTTAACAGGAACCAAAAAGCGTGCGCATATAACTCCAATTCTTGCCTCATTGCATTGGCTCCCTGTTAGTTTTAGGATTGATTTCAAGATCTTATTGTTTGTTTTTAAAGCTGTGAATGGATTGGCCCCAACATATATTTCGGACCTCATCCAAATTTATACGCCAGCACGGACACTGAGATCAGAGGGCCAGCTCCAGCTTGTGGTCCCCAAGTCAAGACTTAAGACTCGGGGGGACAGGGCCTTTTCTGTGGTTGGACCTAAACTCTGGAATGCCCTGCCCCTCCATGTCCGAACTGCCCCTACAGTTGAGTGTTTTAAGGCACGTCTAAAGACACACTTTTATTCTTTGGCTTTTAACTCTGTGTGAGTTATGTGGTCCACTGTGGTGTTTATTCTTTCTTTTATTCTTTCTATGTTTTATATATATATATTTTTATGTTTTGAGTCTTCTGTGAAGCACTTTGGAAACTTTGTGTTTGTAAAATGTGCTATAGAAATAAAGTGGATTGGATTGGATAATGTGATGTGAGCTGATACATGGTTGTAAATAATTTAGTTAATGTTTACAGTATAGTGGTGAATAAGGAATTAGTTTTGTAGGAAAAAATACAATTTATACAACTCAGTTTGGATTGTAAACTGGATTGTGTCTAATTGTTTACGCAGCCATGTGAAGGCTTAAACAGATTTGTCTGATAAAATGTAGAGGAAGTCGTATATGTATTATTATTTAAATTAATTGATTATTCATAGTCAAACAAACTATCGGCTACCATTAAATAATGCAGCAAGTTTGTACTTACATGTAACTACTGTTACCAATGGTTATTGTGTCGATCACTTTTTTCCATGCATCGTTGGACATTGAAAATGTGACCAGCCTTTCGATATCTTTACATTTGTGCAGAATTGCAATTATAGCAGTGACCGAGAGCACTGATCCTGATCACAAAATGTAGTCAGGACGCAGAATCAAACCTGAAATTTAAAAAGGTGTCTAGCAGCCAAAAATCTCTCACTCCTCAATTCTCTCAGGGTGTCAGTGTTCTTTGAGGATGTGGCATCTCAAACCGGTATAGGAGTTCAGCTGCAACATCTGCTGTACCTGGGTCACAACCTCCCTCTGGAGGGCAACATGAAGGTGGTCAACCTTCCGCGTACTTCACCTGCCCAGCCCCTCATTCTGCTCAGCTATGGGCCTGAAGCAAATACCAGCATGCCCTTCAGAGAACGTAAGACAATCAAAGACCTTTGATATGTTTATGTGAAGTCTTAAGCTTCCCTCTTCTTTATTCTTTGATATTCCCCTAGGGGAATGCCAACACCAGATATAGGGAAATTATATACAGAAGAGGAGTGCATCATGAATGTTGGTTGAAAAAGAAAGTAATCACATTTGAAACAACGTGTGCATACAACACACACACACACACACACACACACACACACACACACACACACACACACACACACACACACACTGTTTCCATAAGTCATGTATTTTGTGTGTTTTTTTTCTCTCCTCTGTAGCAGAGACTCCAGTCATCCCATCCAGGTTTGATGTCGTGGCAGACTACAACTTCTCCAAAGTACTGCTGTTGTATTTTTTTTTTTTTTTTTATCATTTATAAGCATCCAACCCAGTTTTTTAATTATCTCCTTTACTTCCCCTCTTTTCTGTAGGTAATAGTGGGACAGGTCTACCAGTACTTGAGGATAGTACAGTTGCTGCACACACACCGAGAGCTGCTGCTGCAAGGATACTACAGCTACATGTGAGACACACACGTTAAATTAACAAATAGTTATTTCACTGCACTGCAAAGGAGCGATGTACCTCTGATGTTATGTACTAAGTAATGATCCTTATCAAACTCTTCTCCCGTCCCATTTTTCCTCCTCTCGCACACTCTTTCCTCAGGATGAGGTTGCGCAGGGAGTGTGAAGAAGCAATGCACAGTATCGCGATGATCACCATTAGACTGCAGTCTTGCCTCAACGTCGAACACAGGACACACACACTGTGAGTGTATCTACACAATTTTTGAGCCAAATAAAGGGAATCTGCGATCTCACACTGGGGGTGTCAAAATTCACACATATGTATTTGTATTGCATGCATTATGATACACAGCAGGAAGGCACAGTGTTTCCCACAGATTAGAAAGCAATTTGCGGCGGGGGGGTGTCGCCCCGTGTCACCGGGGGGCTTTAGTGCCTAACGAATCTATCTCTTTCTCTCCCTGACCCTGTCTTTCACTGGTTGAAGCCTGAAAATATTGTAAACAAATTAATAACATAACTAATTACACTGGTCGGACTGTTGAGCTCTGTTTCAGACTGATACCTCCGGTTCAGGCTGGTCCTCATCCTTAACACGTGCCTTTTTCAGTCGCGGAAAATACTTTTCAGTTCTCATCTGGATTGAATCAGCAAACATTCAGTGTAAGAGTAAAAAATGACATAACACTATTTATAATACGTTTATTTGATTCACAGCTGCTACATTTAGTGTTTTGACCTCGACAGCCCAACTGCATTTTACCACAAACTTGCGACTAGTTAACTTTCTAAAGCAGGCACAATCGCTTGTTTGCTAAGAGTCGGGCCGGTGATTGTGAATGTGTGATTGTGTAAAGGTGTTCACAAGATATATACCAGCCTTTCGTGAACTTGTGAATTTCGCCAGCCGTCTTCTCTCCTTTATGGAGACAGACGCTGTGTGCACGGTGGGCTCGATGGTGTTTTAAGCCTCCAACGTCAACTAAAACCTTAAACCTGCCTTAAACATAACCATTGCCGCGCTGCCTGGAAGGCGAAAAACACCTGTGTGTGTGTGTGTGTGTGTGTGTGTGTGTGTGTGTGTGTGTGTGTGTGTGTGTGTGTGTGTGTGTGTGTGTGTGTGTGTGTGTGTGTGTGTGTGTGTGTGTGTGTGTGTGTGTGTGTGTGTGTGTGTGTGTGTGTGTGTGTGTGTGTGTCCCAAGTGACAGACACAGGAGAGCAGGGAAAGGAAATGCAGAAGAACATGTTTTAAATAGCGTTTAAAAAAAAAAATTTAATAAACGCAATGTGCGGCGGCCGGTGTTGATAGTGAGGCACACCACCACACATTAGTCTGTGTGGGAAACACTGAGGCATATGAGCTGTACTTGCTTTTTTAGGTTGAATTTTCTGCCATGAGTGTGATGTAAGTTTGATGTACAGTGAGGAAAATAAGTATTTGAACACCCTGCTATTTTGCAAGTTCTCCCACTTAGAAATCATGGAGGGGTCTGAAATTGTCATCGTAGGTGCATGTCCACTGTGAGAGACATAATCTAAAAAAAAAAAAAAATCCAGAAATCACAATGTATGATTTTTTTTAACTATTTATTTGTATGATACAGCTGCAAATAAGTATTTGAACACCTGAGAAAATCAATGTTAATATTTGGTACAGTAGCCTTTGTTTGCAAGTACAAAGGTCAAACGTTTCCTGTAGTTTTTCACCAGGTTTGCACACACTACAGGAGGGATTTTGGCCCACTCCTCAACACAGATCTTCTCTAGATCAGTGAGGTTTCTGGGCTGTCGCTGAGAAACAGAGTTTGAGCTCCCTCCAAAGATTCTCTATTGGGTTTAGGTCTGGAGACTGGCTAGGCCACGCCAGAACCTTGATATGCTTCTTACAGAGCCACTCCTTGGTTATCCTGGCTGTGTGCTTCGGGTCATTGTCATGTTGGAAGACCCAGCCTCGACCCATCTTCAATGCTCTAACTGAGGGAAGGAGGTTGTTCCCCAAAATATCCCAATACATGGCCCCGGTCATCCTCTCCTTAATACAGTGCAGTCGCCCTGTCCCATGTGCAGAAAAACACCCCCAAAGCATGATGCTACCACCCCCATGCTTCACAGTAGGGATGGTGTTCTTGGGATGGTACTCATCATTCTTCTTCCTCCAAACACAGTTAGTGGAATTATGACCAAAAAGTTCTATTTTGGTCTCATCTGACCACATGACTTTCTCCCATGACTCCTCTGGATCATCCAAATGGTCATTGGCAAACTTAAGACGGGCCTTGACATGTGCTGGTTTAAGCAGGGGAACCTTCCGTGCCACGCATGATTTCAAACCATGACGTCTTAGTGTATTACCAACAGTAACCTTGGAAACGGTGGTCCCAGCTCTTTTCAGGTCATTGACCAGCTCCTCCCGTGTAGTTCTGGGCTGATTTCTCACCTTTCTTAGGATCATTGAGACCCCACGAGGTGAGATCTTGCATGGAGCCCCAGTCCGAGGGAGATTGACAGTCATGTTTAGCTTCTTCCATTTTCTAATGATTGCTCCAACAGTGGACCTTTTTTCACCAAGCTGCTTGGCAATTTCCCCGTAGCCCTTTCCAGCCTTGTGGAGGTGTACAATGTTGTCTCTAGTGTCTTTGGACAGCTCTTTGGTCTTGGCCATGTTAGTAGTTTGCTTCTTACTGATTGTATGGGGTGGACAGGTGTCTTTATGCAGCTAACAACCTCAAACAGGTGCATCTAATTTAGGATAATAAATGGAGTGGAGGTGGACATTTTAAAGGCAGACTAACAGGTCTTTGAGGGTCAGAATTCTAACTGATAGACAGGTGTTCAAATACTTATTTTCAGCTGTATCATACAAATAAATAGTTAAAAAATCATATATTGTGATTTCTGGATTTATTTTTTTTGATTATGTCTCTCACAGTGGACATGCACCTACGGTGACAATTTCAGACCCCTCCATGATTTCCAAGTGGGAGAACTTGCAAAATAGCAGGGTGTTCAAATACTTATTTTCCTCACTGTATGTTGTGGATTCTGAGAGAAGTCTTCTGTTGACAAATGTAGACCACCTTTTATATTGTGATAATTCAACCTGCAACCTCCTCTTTTTTTCTCTTTCTCCTCCCATATCTGTTGTATCTTTATTTTTCTTAGAGGCCATTACGCTTCAGAAAACCAAGGTTCAGCTGATAGGCAAAAGCTGCATCTGGTGAGTGGTGTCAGAAAGAAGTATCATAGCTAGACTAATGTGGCTGATGGAAATGGTTTTGGGAATGTGGCTTTTCTGTATTTTTATGCGATTATTCCTTCATTAATGAATATATATGTTATTCTACTTAACCCTGTTTCCCAAACCAAGCCAAACTTGTAGAATGTGAAAGGTTGAAACAATCAGGTGTATAAGAATTTTTTTTTCATATGAAATAGTCTTTCTGTTTAATGAATAGTTAATATTTAATGCCAGCCGTCAAAACGGACACATTTCAGTCAGTACAAAAAAGTGATAAAGTTTGACATTTAGTCAAATATAGTATAGTCAGAATATTGCATTCTAAGGAACCAGGTTACCCTAGGAGTTCTCCCTTGGTCAGTATTTTTACAGACATTGCAATAAGCAATCATACGTGAGTGAAAAGAATAGACAGAGGTGCAACATTGTTGAGCTCAAAACACATTTAATTTGAAATACTGTTAATGTAAACTGATCCAGGATTATGGACTGTGAACCATTCATTTTGTGGCAGATTTGTGGTTTGTTGATTCAGATATCAGAGTCTGTGGCTGCTGTTTCTACAGGTCCATGAGCACTTGCCTATATACGCTGCCGGAATCCAAGAGTTTCAGAACCGACTGGACCATCTGCAGATAGAACAGGCCAAGCTAGCAGAGACGCTGGCCAATGACAAGAGGTACTCCAAGCACGCATGGATATAAAGCTTCAGAGAGGCCTCATGGGTTTGGGCTGTTTGAACTCTGACCTCTTGCCTCCCACAGCAGTAAGAAGATGGAGGTGCTGCTGCAGAAGATAATGGCAATTCATCAGCATTATCGTAAAGACAGATTAACTGGCAGTATGTATGGTTTTTTTTGTTGGCATTGGCAAATACTGTATTTTTATTGCTCTTTTTTGTACATGTTAAAATTGACAATACCTTACTCTTTTCTTATTTTCACCACAGAGTTGGCATATAACGACGAGCAAATCCACAAGTTTGAGAAGTGAGTATGTGTGGACACAGCTGCTGTCCTGCTCATCCAGCCTGTGAAGGATGTTATTCTGAGCTCTCCTGTAATCTGCTTGTCACTCTTCCATCCCAGAATCCACCTGTCGACCCACATTAAGAGAGTGAAATCTCTCCTACGAGAGGACTGTGTGCAGAGATACAAAGAGCTTTTGGCCTCAACGAGGACGTGGAGCAGGTCAGAGCCATCTCTCAAGTCGCAGTTTTAAACTCCAAACACACAGCAGATTCACTTAAACTGTGTTAGTTATCCCAACCACTATGACTGTTTACAGTAAAATAACTGTTTGTTTGGTTTGACAGCCATTCACACAGATGATGAAAGCTTATATGAAGAAGATTAACACCTGGCAGTAGGACATTGCTATTCAGCAGTAACTCTCAAACAGATTAATGTGTTAGTCTGCATTACTAATCTTCACTTCACTGTTTGACAAGTGATATTGAGATTATAGATTGTATAACACTTTACTCTATTTCAATTCAATTTTATTTATAGTATCAAATCATAACAAGAGTTATCTCAAGACACGTTACAGTTAGAGTAGGTCTAGACCACAAAGATCCAACAATTCCAGTAATTCCCCCAAGAGCAAGCATTTAGTGTGACAGTGGCAAGGAAAAACTCCCTTTTAGGAAGAAACCTCGGTGGTGAGAAAAACTTCCTTTCAGGGAGAAACCTCGGACAGACCCAGGCTCTTGGTAGGCGGTGTCTGACGGTGCCGGTTGGGGATGTGATGAACAGTGGCAGTAATAGTCACAAGAAAGATAATGGAACAGTGACTAGAAATAGTAGTTGTAGTAGTTCATGGCATAGCAGGGCCCTGCAAGGCGTAGCAGGATGTAGCAGGGCGTTACAGGATGTAGCAGGGCGTAGCAGGATGTAGCAGGGCGTAGCAGGATGTAGCAGGGCGTTACAGGATGTAGCAGGGCGTAGCAGGATGTAGCATGGCGTTGCAGGATGTAGCAGGGCGTAGCAGGATGTAGCAGGGCGTAGCAGGATGTAGCAGGGCGTAGCAGGATGTAGCATGGCGTTACAGGATGTAGCATGGCGTTGCAGGATGTAGCAGGGCGTTACAGGATGTAGCAGGGCGTAGCAGGATGTAGCAGGGCGTAGCAGGATGTAGCAGGGCGTTACAGGATGTAGCAGGGCGTAGCAGGATGTAGCAGGGCGTAGCAGGATGTAGCATGGCGTTACAGGATGTAGCAGGGCGTTACAGGATGTAGCATGGCGTAGCAGGATGTAGCAGGGCGTTACAGGATGTAGCAGGGCGTAGCAGGATGTAGCAGGGCGTAGCAGGGCGTAGCAGGATGTAGCATGGCGTTACAGGATGTAGCATGGCGTTACAGGATGTAGCAGGGCGTTACAGGATGTAGCATGGCGTAGCAGGATGTAGCAGGGCGTAGCATTCAAATTTGTAACAAACGTCCACTTGGAGAAAGGTTAAATAAGATGAAATTATGATGAAAATATATTTAAAAAAATTCAGAACTGTGTATTGGTGAATTCATTATTTAATTAATTAATTAATTTTAGGTGCTCTAAGTGATGTGACGCATTTTTTTTAGGCTACAACACTTTTTGTCACATACAGCAAACATCTCCTCACTATCCGCTAGCTGCCTGTCCCCTGAACACACTGTAAAAAAAAAAACAGTCTGTGTAGACAGCCCAGGCTCCACAAACGGCAACAAAACCAAACTGTGCCAGACTACACAACGAACCATAACAAACAGTGTTCCAGCCAATAACAGACAAGAAGGAGCTGGTTGAGTCATGACTATGCATTGTGGAAGTAGCCTACGTGCTAACGCTGCTGCAGTGATGGCTCAACCAGCTCCTTCTTGTCGGTTGTCTCTCAACCCCCTTTCCTGTCTACAGCTGTCCTGTCTATTAAAGGCTAAAATGCCAAAAACAAACAAAAAACAACATGGTAGCTTTGACTGAAGTGTGTCTACAATGTATTTGCAGTGTTTTACTGGAGATGCAGACCCGACTGCAGGACTTCAGCTCTTTCTCCACAGGCTTGTTGGCAGACCTGGCGATGAGTGAGCAGCGCCAAAATAAGGTCAACATTTCACTTTCTGTCTGTGTTGAAGACCTCTCTCTGCAGCTCAGATCAAATATTGTAACATAACCGTTTGCACAAAGACATGTATCTGCACTGATAAAAAAAAAAGTTATTTGATATTTTTTATTTTATATATATATTTTATGTTAATTATTGTTAGATTTGGGAGTTAAGTGGCTATGTTGGTGACGACACTCATGTAGCATCTCAGTGATGATGATGATGTTTCATCTGTCCTCCTCAGGCTCTGGACAGAATCCTTTTCACTCTGCAGTCCAAGCAAACTGGACAACAGCCTGGAATCGCACCCAGGGACAAGGACCACATGGTCTCTAGGTGTGTGTGTGTGTGTCTGTCTGTGTCTGTCTGTGTCTGTGTGTGCCCTGATAACATATCTTCTTTTTGTTCTAGGATGCACCATCTGAAGGAGGAAATGGAGATGTTGGTGAGGGAACTACAGTGTAACAACAGCATTATTGAGAGGTTTGTTGAGTGACCAATTTCTTGTATTTGTTGAAACGCACACCCCCATATACAGTAGGTGAGAAAGTACGATGTTGATTGGTTGTATTTTTTGTTGCTGTCCTATAGTCTGGGAGCAGTGAACCCCGCAGCAGCTCTGGAGCCGAGCTTGGCCAGACCTTCTACACTGTGACAATAGTGCTGAATCTTTGCATCTTAACTCACAAATCCACACACACTGGCTGCAGCCCATGCTGTATGAAGAGGAAGCAGCCAAAGACAATCAATACAATGTGAATCTACATGTAGAGATAAGATGCACAGAATGTAGAAGAAGGAAACGCCACTGATGGATTTTTAGTCAGTGTGTGTGTGTGGCTGATGACCGAGTACAGCAGTTCAATACAAACTTCATTAATGCTTTTAGTGTTATTGTATTTCTAATAGGATGCCACAGTAATGGACCGTCGGGATAAAGCTAAAGGAATGCCAAGGTTGCTAGAGTATTTTTCTAGGGCCGTGTTTCTTTGTCCCACAGAAGAAGCTCCGCGGAATCTGGAGAAACTTAAATACTGACACTGTGTCTCTCTGCCTGTGTACATCTGTCTGTCTTATGTGTGTGTGTTTGTTAAAGGAACACGCCGACTTATTGGGAATTTATCTTATTCACCGTAACCCCCAGAGTAAGACAAGTCGATACATACCCTTCTCGTGTCCGTGCGTGTTGTAACGCTGTCTGACGGTTCCACCGGTAGCTTAGCCTAGCACAGAACCTGCAGATAACTGGTTCCATCTAGCCTACTGCTCCGAATAAGTGACAAAATAACGCCAACATGTTCCTATTTACATGTTGTGATTTGTATAGTCACAGCGTGTACAAAAAACAACGTAACATGAGACACAGCCATCTTCTAACCGTAAACAAACCGTAAACAATTATTCTCAGACAGGCTTGCTGCGAGCATATCACTCCGCCCAAGTACTATATTTTTCCGCCTGAGAATATAGTTCCCGGTTTGTTCACGGTTAGAAGACGGCTGTGTCTCATGTTACATTGTTTTTTGTACACTCTGTGTTTCTACAAATCACAACATGTAAATAGGAATATGTTGGCGTTATTTTTTCACTTATTCGGAGCAGTAGGATTGCTGGAACCAGTCACCTGCATCTCCTGTGTTGGCCTGATGCTGCTGGAGCCGTCAGACAGCTTTACAGCACTCGCGGAGATGAGAAGGGTATGTATCGACTTGTCTAACTCTGGGGGTTACGGTGAATAAGCTAAATTCCCAATAAGTCAGCGTGTTCCATTAAGGTCTTTTTTTTTTCTAATAGTTGATCTTTCAAATGGTTTCATGTGACTTAATTACTGTTTACTTTAAGTTAGGGTTGCACGATATTGACAGAATGTGATATTGCGATATTGATTATGAACATTGCGATATCAATATTAATTTTGATACTTTTAAACATATGTAAAATTACGAAAGTTACGGGAAAACGCATCCAAATAGATTCATAACAAATTAAACAAGTTTTCTTACAACACAAGCATTATTTCAACTGATGGTCGTATTGGACTGGTACAACAGGAATAAATAAATAAGGACCATGTTTACAGAACAGGACATGTACTGGTTGTACAGTATTAAAACACAGTATTAGACACAACTTTTCTTTCGCTTCTCTGATTCGTTCCGCTTCGTTGTCTCTCTCAATTTCTTCACTTACACTGTCACTCTGTCAAAATATGCACACACCTGGCACACTACGTAGTGTTTGTCACGTAGTGGACCCATGCGCTGACGTGCAAGTGGCGCGGTAACTGGCCAATGAAACCTGATCATTATAGCATTTCAAGCCACACAGCCAACAGACGGGACGCAGCGCTCCGCAAAATATTGCATACTTATTGCGATACTTTCGATATATTGCGATAACGATATTGAGTCTATATATCTTGCAACCCTACTTTAAGTATATCATGGCAAATTTACCATGAATAGTGATTGATCACATCATATATTGATTGTTAGCTTCTCCAAGCACACAGCACTGTAGTTTTGAAGTGACATTTGTCTCTCTTCCTGTTAATGTTTAACTTGAATAAGTTATTTCTTTGTATTTTAATTGTTGGTTTCACTGTAAAAGAGAAGAAACAAATCAGGGAAACTCGGCACTCACCACAGTGTCTCCTTTTTTAACAGAAGTACACAGTCTAGTGACAGTACAGCAAATGAACCATTATATGACATTAGACAGTGTGGTTCACACGGTGGGGAAATCCCAGGGTTAGTAATTAAAAGTAAAGTTTATGAAGGGATCACAGGTGATGCAAAAGGTTGGAGAAAAATGAAAAATATACTTTTTACCATACTTCTGAACTTGCCATATTTTTTTTTATCTCCTGTTCATTTTAGTCTTGAGTTAACGTCATCTATGTTGATTAGGTAATACAGGCTACAAGTGAAAGTAAAAAAACATTTCAAGTTTACAGTGGCATCATACCTCTGAGGATGAATCCCCTTGTCCTGAAAAGTCAATAAGGTCATGAATGACTGTGTGACAATGGTACACTCTGGACCTGTAGTCCAATTACTTTAACATGAAATCTGTTTTGGGAAAGTGTAACTGAGCTGGAAAGACAAAAGCTCTTGAGCAAAACAAGTGAGCTGCTGTGACACTGCAAAGTACAGAGAATGAAATTGAAAGTTCTTCACTCAGTCTGCGTAGGAGTGGTGTTGGTGTCCTCGGGGGCTTTCTCGGTTTAGTTAGGGGGACGAGTGCTACTGCCTCTGTGGTTTTGTGTAGTTCATATGACGTGCTCTTGACAAAGTGGAAATTTTCTATAACTTTCCTGTTCCTAGCCCACACAGACAAGTGTAATGTGTTTTTACCACTAGACTGGTCTGCATCATTATAATATTCAAGACATACTGTAGGCCCACTCATAAGTCTTGCTGTGCTGTGTAGGTATGAAACCTACACATCAATTTAATTAGGATGGTTGTGTAGTTTCAACAGTGAGACAGCACTTCTGCCGAGCCCTCTTTTGCCCCTACAAAAAAGTAAATAATTGATTACATACAATAGCTGACTTTCCATTGTCAAAACCTGGTACTACATGTCAAAAAAAAATGCAGTTTAATATGTTTGCCATACCACATTTGTTTGAAAATCTGGGCATGGTATAGAAATTATAAATAGGAAACCTAAATTCTCATTATTAAGTTCTCTTTGTCATCTTAATCCAGTCTCTATGGTAGCTTTACACAGATTCTTCATTTGAGTTACTGGTTTCTGCCAGTCTGTTTAGTCTGTTTTAAGTGATTTCAATAAATAGCCACTATGGCTAACCAGAGATTTCTGCGCGCTCCTGTCACTTTAAAGGGAGCGCGCTCGCAACATTTAAAGCTGTCTGATCTCTTGCGTCACTACTACACGCTCGTCGCGGGCGTCAGTTGAGTTTACATTCAGGGCACGGAGTAAAAACGCGCAATACACACTCCAAACAGCCAAACACACGCGTTACAGGGGGAACAGAATAATGGCGTCTGTGAGTGTGGTGGGGCAGCACCCGGTTCCGCACAGGCTGGACTCGGAACCTCTGCTCTTCAAACTACCCGGCAGCAGGAAGAAAATCACCCTGCCGAGGAAATCGTCCTGGGAGAAGATGATGCTCAGGAGAAGCTCGGGGAGCGGCGGGGAATGCGGCTCGTTCGCAACGGAAGGGGAACCGAGAACTCACCCCTTGTCTCCGGGAGCAGCGGGTGAAACAGCGGTGAGAGGAGGGTTGGTGTCCGGTGAAGGATGCAGAGCTCCTGCCGCCCCTGCTGCGCCACGTAGCGCAGACCGGGACAGAGAGGAGGACAGCACGGACTGCGTCAGGCGCACCGCAGCCGGCGGGTCTCAAGAAAGTCCAACCGCGCACATCAACAGAGACTGCAACAGCAGCACCGACTGTGACTCAAACCGTAACACGGGTGGTCTGAGGGGGACTTCGCTCAAGAGGTCGGGCACCAATGTCATGCCAAGCAAAGCGGTTACGAATGGACACAAAGGAGCCCACCGGCACCGAGACGCGCCACACGGGAGACTGGACACCCGGAGCGGAGACAGCGTACATCCGAGCATCTCCTCCTCCGTGCCAGCACAAGGAGACAGCGGCAGTCTTCCTCTGGAGCGGCTTACACAGGGCAAGACTGGAGTCGTCAGGCTGGCCCGCACCGAGCCTCAGCGCAGAGAGGCCTGGTCCATCTTTCCCCGAGGGGTTGACCCTCGGGTGAAGACAGAGAGGGGCGAAGGGCACCGGTTCGAGTCCAAGCCCTGTACTCAGGACTGGTGTGACGCCTGTAGCCGTCAGATCACTGCACAGGCACTCAAGTGTCAAAGTAAGTATAGCCCTCCAAATGATCAATTCGTCTGTCTTGAGAGTTTTTTTTTGTGTGTGTGTGTGTGCATGCCCAGTGGAAATAAGTGATATTAGTTGAACATTGACAATGTTTCATATTCTGTGAATCCAAAACACGCCTGCCCTACACATTTCTTTCTGTCGATGGTTGTATTTATGTGCCCTTTTCAGATGATGCAGAACAGACTCTTGTTCCTGGTGATACAATTAGTATTTAATGAAGGGCACAAGTAGCAGGGGGCTATAATCTTCCGTAATGGTGGCTGTGTGTTTGTACAAAAAAAAAGTGTGCGTGTGCCTTTGTGACTGAGCCAGAATGACAGGGAAGGACATTTCCAAGCATTTTGCTCCATAGACCCAACCGGAAACCTTCCATGGAAAAGCCCATTATCTTGTCCTTTCAGTTTTGCCTCCCAGAGTTCTCACTCTGGGATTTTGCAGCCTCTGCTCAAAAAGTGAGGGAAAGATAGTGGAATTAACAGTGGTGCATTGGTGAAATACAGAAACAAAATAGAAATGTCTGTAAAGCTCATACTTAATTGTGAATGTGTATGAACTTGTGCGTTGTAGATGTATTGGGGTGTGAGAACAAAGTAGGCGTACTACAGATCACAGACACTGGAAGCAGCATGACTGTATATCTCAGTGCATATTAAAGGACATTTTAAACTTTTTAAAAATTTATTTTGCCTGATGTCTCTGGAGTCCCATACCTGGCTGTATGTACTGTGGCCCAGGCTCTGATGACACCACTCCCACCTGCACAGTTCTGGGAAGCAGAGAGTTTGGGCCAAGCCAATTTGACCTGGCAGTGTGGATATGTTTTTAATCTGGTTTGAGTAGGCCTATACACACACACACACACACACACACACACACACACACACACACACACACACACAGCGTTTTGCTGGGAGCTCAACCTAAAGTTTTTGTGTGTAGTGGCTTTTCCGTGCACATACTGTACGTGTGTGTGTGTGTGTAAATGTGTGTGTGTAAATGTGTGTAAATGTGTGTGTGAGTGCATGCGGCTGCTGACTTGGCATTGTGTCAGCAGCCCTCTGTCACGGGGAGGCTGCGGCTTCAGAACAGTGTGAGATAAAGCCATTAAAGAGAGGAAAGAAGTGAGGGAATAAAGGG
The DNA here is from genome assembly GCF_004354835.1 of Perca flavescens. Taxonomy (NCBI): domain Eukaryota; kingdom Metazoa; phylum Chordata; class Actinopteri; order Perciformes; family Percidae; genus Perca; species Perca flavescens. The sequence continues at coordinate 28,165,273 of NC_041334.1, read as the reverse complement.
ACGGATAAAGAACGGACCGGCTGAAAAAGAGGAACAGAGCCGAGGGGAAATGGAACAAGAAAGGGAAATACTGACAAGTAGTTGGACACAGGGATGACCCAAATAGTGGAATTAGTGAAAGAGAAAAGAGGAGAGATGCAGGGTGATAGGAATGAGGAGAGACGGAGAGCCGGAACAAGAGTGATGGGAAGGAAGGAGAGCCAATGCAAGTGAGGGATAGGGGAAAAGAGCAAGAGTTTGTCCAGCACTGCAGAGCTGTCTGATTTAGTGTGCTATCAGCAAGAGCTCAGTGGAGCGGAGAGCCAAGATTACTGGAGCACCACACACACACACACACACACAGACACACACACAGAGAGAAACACACAGGCACAGTCAAGAGTTTCTTTACAACCCAAGAACTTTTTTTGTCTCCACTGGTCTCTTCGCGGATCAAGCTAATGAGCTCCAGTTTTATGTTGCCTGCAGCTGCCCTCTAGATCAAACTGTCTTTTCCGCTCCCTTTTCTCGGAAAACATCAGAGGTGTGTGCGGTATATACAGTCACGGGGGTCACCGGGATATTCATGACAAGCAATACAAATTTAGGCATTTCAGGGTATTTTTGTGGGGAGAGACGCAACCAAAACTGCCAAAATAGAAACGGCACACACGCACACACATGCACCCATGCTCTTCTTTCAACTACACCCAGCAAATGACAGGGAGCGAGAGACGGAGGCCTTGCAACCATAAACAACCATCATTCTGTCTCTTTGTCTCGTTGTATGCCTCGCTCCCTCTGTTCTGTATTTAATTTATCACGCTGCCTGTATCTGTGTTGGCTTTGTTGCATACGAAGCTTATAGAAACAGCTATGCAGCTCTTTCTCCCTTGGGACAGCTGAGTGCTCGCGGGGACTGTTGTGATGTGGCCTTGCCCTACAGTGGGATCTGCCGTCCAGCCAGAGCTCCCAGTCTCGTTGTCTGCTGCTCTGTTGTTGCGTGATTATTCCTACTGCTGGCTTTCGTCCGAGCTTGTGCTTTTTTTGTTTTTGTTTTCCTTTTATTGCTCCTCATAGGAGTTAGATGGGAGTTTATTTGGTATGTCTTGGCTATACAGCAAACCCCCACACTATGCAGTATATGCACAAATACACTATACGCATAAAGAGCTCTATATGTCGACACTAGTCCGGCCTGTTTAGGGAACTAAATCCACTCTCCTCTCATTGTCTCCCTTTTGTATCCAAAAGTCCAAAAACTTGTGTCATATGCACAGGAAGAATGATTAATACTTTTATAAACAAACACTGTACAAACGGTACAGAAAAGTCCGATGTATAACCGTTACATACATCTGTACAGTATTTGGGTGGTATCCTGTCAGTGGCTGTTGCTTACTAGTGTTCTCGTGATTTGATTTGATTTGTCATCCCTCCATGTTTTGACGGTGGTCAGGGAAGGCAGGGCAGTGAGGGAGGGGTATGGCAGTCTCCTTAATCCCAGCTCTGGGTGTCTCCTGCCTGGGATTATGTCTCAGGATGGAGCGGTTGGGATTACAGACTGGCAGACAGAGTCAGCATCAGATTAGTATTTAATTAAAGCTTTCAGGGAAACACGCTGTCGTGGCACCAGTGCTCTCACACACACACACACACACACACACACACACACACACACACACACACACACACACACACACACACACACACACACACACACACACACACACACACACACACACACTGGGTTTGGTCCTCTCCTCAATCTCTGTCAAGCAGTAAAACATGCACCTCTTACTGTATGCTAGGGGTGGGACAAAAATTCGATACGGCAATTTATCGTTGTCCTTCTTCGTGAGATACGCTGGCGCCAAATATCGATATTTTAATTAATAAAATAAGGCGCTCAAAATAGATTTCCCTGCTTCCAGCGTCGCTCCTTCATGGCTCCCCGAGGTGGCGCTCAACACATGAATGAGGGAAAGTTGAACATAAGTTCAAAGTCCAAAGTCTGGACCCGTAGTTGCTTCATCGTTCGGTCATTATTTACAGACTGAAAAACTTGTGCTGCAGAATTGTGCTGTTTTCTAACAGTATGGACTTTGGCATTTTGTATTCATAGTTAGACCGATATCGTGATGCGTCATTATAGGATTGTCTAGCAACATATGGATTATCGCAGGATTGTTGTATTGTGATATTATTGGTATTGTGAGCCATGTATTGTGTATCATATAGCGAGGTACCCTGTAATTTCCCAACCAACTGACCCAAATAGCTGGATCGGGCATCTGTGACAATGGGGCCGATCTATTCAATTCAAAGCTATGTTTACATTGTGTTTTTACTTCACCCCTGCCTACATGCATGCATCTGAAGAAAAGAAAAAAACACGCAGTTGACAAAGCCTCGTTTGCTGGCAGCAAATTTGCATTTCCTAGGACATGCAGCTGCACTTTTCCAGACACCAAGGCCCCTGCCGGAGTCGGTGATGACAGAGAAACAACAGAACTGAAAAACCCTCCTGCTTCCCTGAAGTCACCGGTGTGGCAACCGGTTTCCTACCCCATGAGTTATTTAAACAATCAATGAATGTCCTAAATGCATTCAGGTGACACCTCGTAAACTCATGCTGGGTTCAGGTGCGCTTGGCCAGATGTCCGTCACGTTCCGCTTTCTTTGTGTTGGCGTTCTAAACTCTTTAGGATTTAGGAGGACTCATGGTTAGCTGTTCCTCAGATCTCTGCAGGGTAAATCCAGACAGCTAGCTAGACTATCTGTCCAATCTGAGTTTTCTGTTGGGACGACTAAAACAACTTTTGAACGTACACACGTTCCACCAAAACAAGTTCCTTCCCGAGGGCTATTTCGCAGCGGTATCGTTGCTCCGTCCAGCGCTTAGCCAATAAAACCAGAGCACATTTCTCTCCCATCCCGGAATGCTGTGTGGACTAGCCAGACCCTCCTTCGCAGCGCTGTGGAGGAAGGTCTGGCAATGCAAAACTACGCTGATATAAAACAGAAAAAAACAGCATTTCTTTTGATGAGTAATAGATTGGAATAGATTATCGAAATAGTTGTCAACGAATTTTCTGTCTCACTTATAATTAATCAATCAACTAATTATTTAGTGCTAAAGACATTGAATAACTAGGTAGTCCAGAGATTGTTCAACGAGTGTATTTGTACCCTTCTCACCCCAACTGTGTTTTTTGTTTTTGTTTATCTCGGCCTCTGTGTCAGAGCACTGTACGAAGAGGTGAATGCTCCGGAGATCAGAGCTCCTCCGCAAAGGCGATTTCACAACTAGAAAAAAGCATTTGGGAACTATTTGTGCTTGCATATTTGCAAGCAGAGTGGAGATCGTTGCTGTTACAGTGCGGGGGGTTATGTCCTGGTCACTGCAGAGACAGGGAGGGATACTCGCTTTGACACACGGCTGCCAGGAAGCCCAACAAGCACAAACACCCAAAACACACACACACACACACACACACACACACATTTGCCACAGGCCTTCACAGTAACCCTCCCAGTGTATTATTTATGCCCCACGGCATTCATCCCCCTAGAGAGGGTACCTTTTCCTTAAACTCCATCTCTTCCTTAATTTACCTCTTCCCCTAGTCTACACAATACAGACCTTGTCTTAGGAACCCTTCCAGCCGTTTCCCATTTGGTCCTCTCAGAGCTCCTTCACAGTTGAAGACAAAACATAGGAGGAAGGTTGTGTTAAATGGCTCATAACCTTCTTCTCCGGGCAGACCACTGCTGCCGCTCTGCCAGACGTGCGATGGATATAGTTTTAACAAGACTTCAGCCAAAACATTCCTTCAGAGCTCATATGTCTTAAGTTGAAAACAAACAGAATCTGAATACAAGGCTGCATTGAATGTTGAAGAAAAGCTATTGAACACATGTTTTATCAAATTACTACATCACACTTATTTTATTGTGCAGTTTTTCTTCATTATCAGTGAAGTGTTTTGATCAGTTTCTTAGAAAAACACAAGATATATGGAAAGAGTCTTCGTCCAGTCGCCCATTGCTCAACATTATTTGACCTTGATTTAAAAAAACAAAACAAAAAAAAGTGGCAAAATAGGGGATGCAGATACAGGGTTTTGTTTTCGCAGAAAGACCTGCATGGTGTTTTGGGCTCTCCTCACTGTGCATTGCTGCTCAGCTGTATGTATGGCAGAAGAATGGGGCTTTTAAAGCAGGCTATATTTAGGTCGCCCTTGGTGAACAGTGATAGGAGGACTGCAGAGGAAGAGGTGGTTAGGGCAGAAAGGACAAAGACTTTCTTGAGCACATTTAATGTGAGCGATTTAGGGATTTTGGATAAAAAAAAAAAAAAAACACAAAACAAAGTCCTATTCGGTTCTGCAGTGAAAGAAATGGTGACATCAGAGCATAACCTTCTTATGCCATTGCTCGTGATTATGTCATATTGACTGAGTAAAACTGCGGAGCACATCCTGTCCCTCCAAACTCTTCAATTTTAGAAGTAGGGCAGGAGAAGTCCGAGGAGCTCTATCTATCTATCTATCTATCTATCTATCTATCTATCTATCTATCTATCTATCTATCTATCTATCTATCTATCTATCTATCTATCTATCTATCTATCTATCTATCTATCTATCTATCTATCTATCTATCTATCTATCTATCTATCTATCTATCTATCTATCTATCTATCTATCTATCTATCTATCTATCCGTGCATATTAATAACCAACGGACTGCGCATCACCTCAACCCACACATTGGAACACCCATTAACACTCACTTGAGGTGATGCTTCTTACTGACAAGATATGTCACTGTTGTGGGGTTAGACAGGATGGCTGACTCACTTCCCCTCTACCAGCGCTGTGGAGTTGTACACCAAGGAGAAGGAAAAGGGGGAGACAAGAGGAGGTAACTACCTCTGCAGTGGTCTCTCTGTTCTATTATATGGAGATCCCACCCTGTTCTCTACTACTGAATGAAGTGTGTACAGTCAACCACTGAGGGAACGCAAAAGAAAAAAAAAGGCTCCTGTTGCAGGAAAGAGAGGAGAGAGAGACCAATAGAGATGACAGGATTGTGTGGGGGTCTCTGTCTCTTTAAGCTGGCTGTTTGTTACTGCAGAGTGTGTGGGTGCTGCAGTAGAGACGGAGAGAGAGGGAGAGAGAAAGAGGGGAAGAGAGAGCATTGATAATAGATAGACGTTAGAGAGGAACGAGTAGTACAGCAGAGATTCAGGGCTCATGTCTGCACGCAAAGTTGTGACGAAGACCGGGCAGGTGCAGGACCAGAGGAGGAAAGTGTGAGGCAGGTAGAGAGGTGAGAGCATTAGGGAGCGCGTTGGGAGTACAGGTGGAGGGGTGGCAGAGCGAGTGGAGAGGGGGCTGTTTATTCGGAGCGTGGCACCGGTGGCAGAGTGGCTGCGCTGGGATGGCGGAGGGGGGAACTGGGGGGGCTGGCGCTGGGGCAGTCCTCAGAGGGACAGAGGCAGCCGGGGGCAGGACAGGACAACCAGCGATGGTTACGCGCACAGGACGGTGCCGGTCGGATGGTGCCACCATGCTCCCTCCATGGCACAGATAGCACCCGTCGTCCCGGGGCTGGAGGACGCAAGAAGGGGAGCAGAGGAGGGGGTCGGGTCAGGGGGAGTTGAAGGCGTCGGGGTGGGCAGAACGTTACTCGGCCAGGTGTCTCTGCGTCTGGATGAGGTCAGGGGGGATTCAGAAGGGGAGGTCGGCAGCGCCTGCTTTGGACAGGTGTCCCGCCGGCTGGGGCGGCTGCTGAAGCGGCTGCCGAAGTCTCGCTCCTGGAGTGACAGCCTGCGGATCCTTCGCCGATCATCCTCCAACGGATCTCTGCTCCCCACCTCAGGTATGGAGAGGGGAGTGCGAATTGAGACTTAGAAGTCGTACATTGAATCCAAATCAGTTTGTCTGTGATGGGGGTCAGCAAAGCAAAGGGTGATGAGTATGCAGGTTGTGCCGGGCTGGCCGCAAAGACCGGCTGTGGGACAAAATATTTGGGTATTGTGTGCGCAGTGCCCTCAAGCCCTGTTACTCTTTGTCTCTCTCTGTCTATTGACAGATCTATCCCACTTTTTTGTAAAAGCACATTGTGTGTGTGTGTGTGTGTGTGTGTGTGTGTGTGTGTGTGTGTGTGTGTGTGTGTGTGTGTGTGTGTGTGTGTGTGTGTGTGTGTGTGTGTGTGTGTGTGTGTGTGTGTGTGTGTGTGTGTGTGTGTGTGTGTGTGTGTGTGTGTGTGTGTGTGTGTGTGTGTGTGTGTGTGTAAGATTGTGCGTTAACAGTGGGGACACAGGCCGCAGATCGGTTGTAAACAGCAGAATAGTCCAGTAAACAGGTCAGATGATATAGTACGATCTACAGATTATTCTTGCTCCAGATACACACACAAACACACACAAAAATCCTACACAATTCCAATCTGTCAAGAAAATCCTACATAAATGGATTACATATTGACTTTCATATTTGTAGCAGGAATTTGAGATAAGGATGAGCCTGCTGGAGGCTGCAAGGTATCGATTTTTCCCATGTTTTCTCCAAATACAGGACTGGCTAATGCAGTGTTTGGGGGGGCGGGAGGGGTGTATTGATGAATACAAAAATGTAACATTAGCACAAAGTGTGTGTGTGTGTGTGTGTGTGTGTGTGTGTGTGTGTGTGTGTGTGTGTGTGTGTGTGTGTGTGTGTGTGTGTGTGTGTGTGTGTGTGTGTGTGTGTGTGTGTGTGTGTGTGTGTGTGTGTGTGTTCTCTCCTGTGTAAGCCTGATAAGACCCTGACCAAACATGACTCAGGGAGCTGCTCATCAAGAGCTCACCACCCCACCTGAGTGACGTCATGCTGCAGCCTCAAAACGCTTCAGAGACAGCATCAACAGCCCGAGCCACCGCAGACAGATAATGGATATTTTTAGATGGTGTTCCCTCTAAGGAAACCTAGTTAATCCTTAACTGGCCCAAACCAGATTTCTCACTTCCTCTTCTATTGCTTCTTCTATCTATTATTACAGTAACATCCGTCTAAGTCATAATCTTGGATGACGCTGTTTGGAAAATTCTCCAATTCTCTAAACTGCTAAAAATATTACAGTAACTTGGTGACTGTAGTCTCATAGTTGGAGAGCATTAAGGATTGGATGTGTTCAAGGCAAAGGTTAAACTGTTGTTATTTACACAACTATGGCTTTCTTTCAAAAGATTCTTTTGACAGTTCTTGCCACTATGGCTGGACAGTATTTCAGTATGAGTGTACAGTATATAGAGTGTCCGGGAATTGTATTGTATTGACATGATCATATTGTGTTATTGTTTTACAAAAAAAACAAGTTAAAGGGGCACTCCACCGCTTTCACACTTTAAACAAAACCCTCATCATAAAGAGTGCTCAGCCTGTGAAAATCGTTGTATAATGTCATCTGTGGCTCTGAGAAAATAGCCCTGATGATGCCATCATCTCGGCTTGGGCTTGGAGACTATCAACTTGGAACTTGACTCATACTAACTTTTAGAACTTGACTCATGGGGACTAAAAGTTAGAATATCTCAGCCTTTGTTGACAATCTTTAGTTTGTCCGTTGGGATTCCCCAACTTCATTGAGGTGGAATAAAAAAATCGCTGAAAAAAAATACCCCTTTTTATTCAAGCAACTATTTGACCGTAGAAAACATTTTACTGCACTGAACATTAATGTGATTGAGCTTAAAGTTTCATTCTTGACCTTGGAAATAGTACTAATAAGTATAGTACAAAATACATTCTTAACTCAACACTTGATTTCTGGAGCTTTCAGCCACATCGTGTGACCTTCTCCAGCTGTTGCAGTTCGCTGAGTTGTTGTTGTGAAGATGGTGTGACCTAAGTATGGAACTAAGTATCTCGGCAACTGAGCAAATTATGTATACGTGTACAGTATATCTATTATCAGAAGTCTGCTATGTGTCATGCAGTTACAAAACCCATATTGCTGCTCTTGGGGGAAATGTTTTCAGAATGTTCTCTTAAGCCGAAACAAAGCAAAATGTTTTTATTGTGCGTTCTTTATCTTATTGGTCCTAAAAAGTTTTCATAAGCAACGTTCTCTCAGCCATCAGAAGAGCATTTAACTTAAATTGTAACATGAAATCTCTAAAACACACCACAGGAAAAATTCTCAAAAAGCAAAAATGCCCTTTTAGCATTCGGCTGCATCCATTTGCAGCTTGTAAGCCTTTAGGAAACTTAATTCAGTTATCTCAGATAGAGTAGGTCTAGACTAAACTCTATAATTCTCTATAATTTACAAAGCCCCAACAATTCTAATAATTCCCTACTAAACTAAAAGAAAGAAAGAGACTGGTTCTTCTCTTGTTTGTTTGGTTAAGACGGGGAGCATCTTTAGCTTGACAGCTGGGGAAATTAAGAGAGGCCGGAAGATAGAGAAGCTGCCATGATGGAGATAAAGAATGTCCGTATCAAATATGAAATTATTGTTTGTGCACAAATACACCCAGATGTCAAGAGGAACTAGGGCAGATTTTATTTAGGTTAGGAGAGATTTGGTTGCTCATGTCTGGTGGGTCAGCATATGGAGTGTGCATCCTGGAAGCTCATTGAGCTCCAGTGCGTTTATAGTGAGACTGTGAGAGAACAAAAGCATGATATTTTAATTTATAATGATGAACGGTAGTATTAGTTCAGTAGCTTGGTGTTTGTACGTGAGCCACACAGTGGGAGATCATGGATAACCGCTCCAAATGAGCTATGATGGGATCAGACTGGCTAAAGCCCCCCCAAAGCTGCTCTTAATTCCTTCATAAGACCTGCAGAGCTCCCTTTAGGTTCATTAGGGACCGTGTTAATATCCTCGCCCTTGCGTTATAGCTAACTTAGCCCTATTTAGCCCCTCCCTCCTCACGCAGACAAAGATCTAATACAATATGTCCCTCCCAATATCTCTATCTGGTGCCGTACAGACATCCTTTGTGACCTGAGAAACGCTGCTAATCTGTGTCTTCCCCCTCCCCTGTCTCTCCCACACCCACTGTGTCCCACAAAAAAACAACCGCCCACATCCCCTATCTTCTTCTTAGGAGTTAGAAGAGATGATGCAGGAATGGGAAAGAATGATAAGAGTGGGCCGGGATTTTAGGAGACGGAAAAGAAAAGAAAAGAACATGACCATGGAAAATCTTTCACTCTGCGGCCTCCACCAGGACTATCTTAATGTCTTCTTTTTAGAGCCGAATTCTCATTTTACACGTTGCAATCGAAGCTCCCCCTTTCCCGTCTCCATTCGCAGTTATCGACCCAACAAGTTAACACAGCCACCACATATAGATCTTGACGTGCTGTACATTAAGCTCCCTCATCTCTTTCCGCTGCACTGATGGAGTTTCCTACCTCTCTTCTTTTTTTTTCTCTCTCTTCTCCATCTCCATCTATCTGCATCATCACCCAGCTCTGTCTGGAGGCAGTGTCATTTTAAAAGCAGTCAGACTGGAATGATGGCATGAGAGACAAAGAGGGAGTCTGAACATGCATCTCCTGCGGCGGAGGAGGCCAGTCTACCATGGCGACACATAGCACCACAGCCCCTTCGTTTTGTTGAGACAACACACACACACACACACACTCGCGCACACATGCGTGCGCAGGCTCTAGACTCCACGGCTCTGTGCAGGATTAATAGAATCTGACGAGTGTTTATGGCTCAATTTCATTACAGTCATCTTTTGGTGTCCTGTCCCCACATGCAGGTGCGAGTACACGTTCATGTGTGTTCACTGTGATCACAGTGTCTACATTTTGTAATAGCTCTATTTAACCAGGAAATGCCTAATCTGTGATTAAGTATCTTTTACTGGAGGAGCGTCTTCACGAAGACGGCTGCATATGTTACAAAACATCATTCAGAACTATGATGATGAAATATGTAGAGATAAACCTGACGATAATAAAACAGTTGAAGTAAGTAGTTCTGCATTTTACCAGCCAAAATATCTTAAAAGGCCAGTAAAATAAAAATGGCTTATCAACACTGACAGCTATGTTAGCTCGCCGTCAAATGAGAAATACTTTTGAAAGAGTCCGTTGAGAAGGGTTGTTAAAGTTTTATATGTGACTGAAGCACTTTCTAATCAAAAGAAGCGGAGTACACGGAGGCTCTTTCCCCCGGTTCAGTACAGACACTGTAATACTCAAAGCAAATATAGAAAGTAAAAGGTAGTTTCCAGCCTTATTTGGAGTGATAAAGATGGACGTAGGATGTGTCCGTGCATGTGCAGAATCCAATGACGGGACCTTTTTTCTAACAAAACCTGTTGTGGCAATCCCGTAAGTGAACTTGAACACAACTTCTACCAAAATCCCGTAGAGTGGAATCGTTGCCGTTGTCTTTTAAATGAAAGCAACTTCCTCATTTGATAGTCTGTGTAACCATGTACTTTCCACAAAATACCAAAAGGGAAACCCCTGCAAGTCCTAACATGGAGTCCAGCGGGGAGTTTTGCCTCAGGCATTCAAACGGCTGCCACATAAAAAAAAAAAAAAAAAAAAAAAAAAAAAAGTCACACAAGATAAATGCTCCTTTTTGCGGACTCCTCTCTCCCTTGCTTTATCTTCATTCTTCTCCATCACGATTCTCTCTGATTATGTCTGTGTCAGCACGCCTACATAACCTTCAGAGCCCTTCTGGGTCACTGGAATACTGTTGCAGTTTCTCAACCAGCTCATTGGCACTCCCATACAGTATGCATGGTACAGAATCTCAAGGAGGTAAACCTAATACTAGGCCTTTTCACACTCACACAGCTGGTATGCATATACAAAAACAATTCGACTCACTTGAGTTTCTCATTTAGTCCAGAACCTCGTACCTTTACTGTAACACCTATTCTAAATCAAACCTAAATCCTATAACTTCATTTAACTCTAGTCCAAACTCTGGGGTATGTTTAGGTCCAAAACAAAGTGTCTTACACATTTCCACGAGGATGTCAGCAAAAATATACACTACCCTTGTTGTCACAAAATCATCACTACCAATTTTTGTTTATTTATGTGTACATATGTCAGTTTAGAATCAGACAGCACAGTCCAAAGTGTGTGTGTGTGTGTGTGTGTGTGTGTGTGTGTGTGTGTGTGTGTGTGTGTGTGTGTGTGTGTGTGTGTGTGTGTGTGTGTGTGTGTGTGTGTGTGTGTGTGTGTGTGTGTGTGTGTGTGTGTGTGTGTGTGTGTGTGTGTGTGTGTGTGTGTGTGTGTGTGTGTGTGTGTGTGTGTGTGTGTGAGACTGGGAGTCTAGTATACTTGTGGGGTCCCAACAGCTTTGTGGGGCCAAAATGCAGTTTAAAGGGTTGTTTGAGGGTTAAGAGTTGGTTTTAGGGTTAGAATTAGGTTATGGTTAGGGTGAGGGTAAGGGTTAAGGTTAGGCATTTAGTTGTGATGGTTAAGGTTAGGGTAAGATGCTAGGTAATGCATTATGTCAATGACTGGTCCCCACAAAGATAGTGCCACAAACCTGTGTGTGTGTGTGTGTCAGAGACAGTATGTCTTAGCAGTGTGGGAATAATCTGGATCCTAGGTGAACTATGACTTGCTGACCATGGTGTATCTTACTGTAGGTGCAGTGGAACCGGGAACGATCTCTAAGCATTCCTTCCATTTTCCTCGCAGTTCGCCCAGCAGCAATTCTAGTCTTCTAAATCAAATATCGGGATAAAGACCAAGGGCAGGGTCTTCTTTAAATAACCACCACCCAACATAAACACTGATTTCTGTCTGGAGAATGACAACCGAGGACATTTAAAGGTACCAAGTGGAGATAGCAGTTTTTAAAAGTAGGTGCCATTTTTCTTTCTATCATGTGTGCGAATGAGGACACACGTGCGTGCGCACAATATAAAAAATACACAATGTGTTTTAGTGTGTAACACTGAATGTAAACAACTTTGTTTGTTTACAAAAAACTCAACATTGCATCTTTTAAGGAAAAGTCATAAAAATATGCTAATTTGCTTCTTGTTGAGAGTTATAAAATACCACTCCTGTGTCTGTAAGGCTACAGCAAATAAGCTTAGCTTCGCACTAAGACTGGAAACAGCTAGCTGTCCAAAGGTAACAAAATCAACCTACCAGCACCTCTAAATACTGATTGTTGTTAGTTGTTTTATGGGCATTGTAGGTGGATATTCTGTTATCTTTGGATAAAGCCAGGGTAGCTCTTTCCCCCTGATTTCAGTTTTTGTGCTAAGCTAAGTTAGCCAGCAGGTGGCAGCTTTATAAGCTATTTACTGTACAGACATGAGAGGTATCGGTATTTATTACAAGTATGGTTGAATTTAAGTAGAGGCACAGTCAGTAATACAGAGTGAGGGTGGATGGAGTAAATGAAGGAAAGCAGTACAGGAAAGGAGTTTCTCTCTTCCTTTCCCCTGTGTGTTTCCCTTCTTTCTCACTTGCAATGACCTCTAAACTGTCATGAGCAGAGCATCGCTTATCTGAACTCTACTCTTTCCTCAACACATCCCTCCTGTCAGCGAGGCATTGCAGCCCGTCCCTGTTACTCTCTGTCTCTCTGCCAACCTGTCTCTGTCACACACACACACACACACACACTTATGTCTATCTCCCTCTCTTAATGCACTTAATGACCTCTAAATTGTCATGAGAGAAGGAACCTCTAACTGAACTTTCCTCTTTGCTAGACCTATCCCTGCTGTCAGTAAACTATGTCCTGTCTCCCTTTGCTCTCTCCTCCTTGGTCCCTGCTTCAATAATCAATAATCACGCCTACTATTTCCCATGCCAGTTCAAAATACATGAAGCATTTCATTCCCAAACAAGTTATATTTTCAAATACCTGCAATTCTAGACATTAACATAGTTGGTAATTAATCTATCTGAGGTTTACAGCGAAAAAGCCTCTACACTCAGCCTTCTGTTGGTGACCTTATGTAAGTAGAGCTCTTCTCTTTCTACAATGGTCAGCAAGAAGCTTGTTGCTATGGTTACGGTAATGATGCTGAGTGTGCGAGGCACAGCGGGATACAGAAAGAGCCACTGATATCAATAGACAGAAAAACAACCAGGCTGAGCTCGCTCATTCAGCACTGACTGCAGCAACAAAGAGCTTTATTAGAAAACAATGTGTTGTTTTAAAGCAAATATATAAGCATTAGTTTTATTAGTTCTGTATCTGTATCTATCTGCCTGCGTAGTAGGGCTGCTCGATCATGGGAAAAAATATAATCACAATTATTTTGGTCAAGATTGAAATCACGATAATTTAACATGATTACTCGTTGACTTCTGGAAAGATGTTGCAATTATTGAACTTAAAAAACAGTGGAAAAACAGTAAAAAAAAAACATACAACTGTGAACTTTGCCTTAATACTTTTTCTATTGAAACTTTATTTCTTCATTCAGAACACGAGAAAATAAGAGTTTACTTGCAAAACGTAATGAAATAATTGTAATCTTGATTAAATTTCGATTAATTCCACAGCCCTACTGCATAGCCTTCTGTACAGTGTTTTATTTAAAGCTACATTGTGTAAGAATTTCTCCCATCTAGCGGTGAAATTGTATATGACAACCAACTGAATATTACTTTCTAGCCCCTCCCAGTCCGATCGCGTTTTAACGGTGGCCGAACCCGAAATTAGCTCTTAGTATCTCAATCGTTTACACGAAGCTGTTCTAGCCATTCCAACATTAACTTTGGTCTTGTGGCTTTGCCTGTCGCGTTGTCGTTTTAATTCTCTTTTTCTCCCCCTGGCATTCGTCACGGTGCGGGGTGCCACTGAGTGTAAAAGGGCAAAAGGCGGAGGTATGTCCCTCTTTGGCTAATGTATTTTAAAGATGGAGGCGCAACATGGCGGCCGTCATTCGAGCGACTCGCTCGTATGCATTCTGAATGATTCTGAATGGCAGATTCTACGCTTACGAGAATACTTTGATTAGATGGTGAAAGTAATTACACATGAATGAGCACATATTTGTGAAAGAACAAAATTTTTTTTTGCTAAGAATCAACACAAAAACCATGAGTTTGGTTCCGACCTGCAGCCCTTTGCTGCATGTCCTTTCCCCTCTCTCTCTCTCTCCCCCCTTTCATATCTAATATGTCCTTTCAAATAAAGGCCTAAAATGCCAAAAAATAATCTTAAAAAAAGAAATGGAACTTTCCTGCTGTAGAACAACAAAAAAGGATCTGACACCCCCCTCCCCTACCCCCCAAACTCCAGTCCTCTCGCTGGTCATGCGGTTTTGAAATCTCTCTTTTCTTTAGCAATGGCATGGATTATCTCCCCAACAGAGGAGCAGTTAGATGTGAGGCTATGCGTCCCAGTGGAAAAGCCTCTGGCCACAATAAAGACTGCGAGACATAAACAAGCCGAGGCTGTCGTATGTGGGACCAACTAAAAATTAAAGAACAGTGGACTATTTTGGGAAGTTTTGGGGGAAGTTCCTAAATCTATTCTGTTCTTGCTGAACAGTAGATTGTTGACCATGGAAGGGCTGCTATACTGGTACAGTTGGTTGGCTTTGAATGCGTAAAAGGAGTCAATACAGTATCTCTATATCGAAGCATGTATTTGTTTCCCTTATGTTCTTTGCTGGACCTTGTGCAATATGTTCATTATACATTGTGTAATGCATCTGCGCCAGAAGACAGTTGTAGGCCTACATAGCAAAGTATTTCCTGCCATCTGATGGGTAAATGGGATGTATGGTAGTGGATCTTTAAGGTGTAATTGGTAGGTTAAGATGTGAGATGTCAATAGGTTATTGCTGGGCACATTATTAAGTCTTTCGTTGATAGAATACTCTCACTGCAGTCTGGTACCTCGTGGTGTCTGTCTGGCATTAGCCACTAGATGGAGCAAATTCTCTGTAAATGGAGCGTTTCACTGTAGCTGTTTCATTCATTCTTCATCTGGAACTCACACACTTACAGGTGTGTCTGATCAGCATCATACTCTGACGTGACATACCACAGAGGAGTATTAGTTCACAGGGTTAGATCAATGGGTTACACTTTACTTAAAGGTATCTACATAAGAGTGACATGACACTCATAAACATTATAAACAAGTCATAAACATTTATGATGTAATGCTTCTGTCATCATGTGTCATTTGTTTTTTGTCATGACAAGTTAGGGTTAGAGTTACGGTTAGGGTTCATGCGTCATGACAGTGTCATGTCACTCTTATGTAGATACCTTCAAGTAAAGTGTTACCGATCAGTGTTTGATGGTGATTTATTTGTTGCTTCTCAGCAATTGGTTCTGCATGTGTGTTCTTGTCTCTGATTAGTGTGTGTTTTTTGTGTTCATCAGACTGTAGCTACACCTGTCACCTGGAGTGTGAGAGCCAGGTCCAGCTGGACTGCAACCGGAAGGACAGAGAGCCCAAAGAAACTCAATCTCCCAGAAGACTCTCCTCGTCCGCAGCCCCTCAACACAAGGTGAGCATTTCAAATACAAAAAATTCAATTTACCCAGTAGAATTTTTATTTTATTTTTTAAGGGTGCGGAGGACTATTTATGGCATTTTTAGGGCCACTGCTGACGAGCAAACGTGTGTGTGTGTGTGTGTGTGTGTGTGTGTGTGTGTGTGTGTGTGTGTGTGTGTGTGTGTGTGTGTGTGTGTGTGTGTGTGTGTGTGTGTGTGTGTGTGTGTGTGTGTGTGTGTGTGTGTGTGTGTGTGTGTGTGTGTGTGTGTGTGTGTGTGTGTGTGTGGAGGTGTACATGAGTCACATTTGGGTGATGACTGGGTTTATTCTGCAGCATCTCTCCAAGCCTACACTCTTACATAACCATCCTCCTCTTTCACAACACGCCTTCCCTCCCTTCCTCCTCCTCCTCGTTGTCTACTTATGAATTTATATATGCGGTCGTTTGCTTTTTTTGGGTGACAGAATGTTCCCAGGACAGAATGTCCTCCATCACATAAGCATCTGATGTGCCTCCCTCCCTCTCTCCTTCACCTGCTCTGTTGCTCTTATGGCCTCCCTCATCCTCCTCTTGGAGTCTCTTTTCATCTCTCCTATCCTGTAGTAGGTTTGATTTATTCAATCAATCAGTGGTGGACTCTGATGT
The DNA here is from genome assembly GCF_004354835.1 of Perca flavescens. Taxonomy (NCBI): domain Eukaryota; kingdom Metazoa; phylum Chordata; class Actinopteri; order Perciformes; family Percidae; genus Perca; species Perca flavescens. Next base: position 28,149,173 of record NC_041334.1, on the reverse strand, counting down.
CCTCACTTCCTCAGCTTCTCTGTGTTTCCTTTAGGATTTTTTTTTAGCAGTGGGGGAAGTTCCGAACAGTTGTGATTGATCTGTATTTTTTGAGTTACTATATAGGCCAACTTTGATCTTGACATATAGGCTAAGCATTCTGTAGCAAATAACAAGAAACCCACTATTAATTACATTATCTTAATGCAGTGTAGCTACTTCAGCATGTAAATAATGCACCTAAAATACAAATCAACAGCCACGTGCAATTTAGCTTGCAGGTGAAGAATACAATCAACGAAAATCACCAGTTAACTTAATTTAAATTTGCAAGACCAGGATTAAATGAACTGACACCATAAGTTATACAACTTACAGTTCTCAAGGATGTACACACACGATCTCAACTGGCTAGTTATCATCCGGACAGCGTCTCTTTTTCCTTTCTCCTTTTTTCTGCAGAGTGACGCACGTGCCCGCTCGCGGTGTGAAGCGCGTGTCCGCGCTATTCTCCGACATGCACTCTAACAATGCAGCCCTATTTCTGATACCGTGGGGGGCAGAAATGTTGCCGTGGGGGGCCGCCACGGTCAAATCAACATAGAAGAAACACTGTCTCTTATTTGAATGCAAACTAGTTAATCATTGTTCTCTGCAGGGACCTCCATTTTGGCATTGCTGTGTTAGCCCAACCTATTCTCAGATGATATCTATCTATGCTAGTGGAATATATTTAGACATCCACTATTTCAAAAGTTAAACTCAAAATCTATTATATTCAACTTTCATACTCTTGTACTGTATGAGCCACAGTATACAATTATGTAACATGTATCCTCAAAATAGTGATTCACTCACTGTGTGTGTGTGTGTGTGTGTGTGTGTGTATGTGTGTGTGACCTGAGAGAGTGGGAGCATGCATCTTGGCATCCCAGCCTCAGTCACCCACGCAATGTGGTCCAAACACACACACTCCCACACATAACATGCACGAGAGATATCTGGACAACCCCGCAGGCCTGCAGCAGAATGTTTGCAGCTATTCTATGCCTAGGGGGCAGATAATGCAAAATTAGCCCCCTTGGTAGTGTGCCAGGGTGAGCATGAACAAATACAATCATTCTACCCTGTTGATGGGAATGGAGAGAATTAGAGCGAGCATGAGGGGGATACATTAAGTACATTGTACCAAATGGTCTTTTTTTAAACTACATCCCAAAACACGCTTATTTCTTTCAATATTTCACATCTAGTGCAACACAATTATGACTGTGTAGTTAAAGATAATAAGCTAAAAGTCTGAATTAAGTGAGCGTTGATGATGTCTTTCTTGGAGGTATGTGAACTCTGTGACCAAGGCCTGTCCCTCTCCACACTCTTGTTTGGTTCATAGAGTACACAAGCACTGCAGACAAGAGGAGATATGACAGTTAATTTCCTGCAGTCTTCTTTCTCCCCTTTTGCTCTGTGTGTGTGTGTGTGTGTGTGTGTGTGTGTGTGTGTGTGCGTTATTACCCCTCTGTATTTGCAGTCTCTTATTGTCTGTGCATCAGCAGAAATTCATCCCCTTTTACCCGCTATAAGCACATACACTGCTGCAGTCACACATATGTGCAGCACACTTGGAGCCAGCAGATTTGTGTGTGTGTGTGTGTGTGTGTGTCCCACCCCCTGCACGCTGCTCCTTGCGTCCATTGTCCCTGTATGCTGCAGCCCTCCAGTACCATATAGGTTTACCTATAATCATATCTGAGTAGATTTTAAAATCATACTACACACACGAAAACAGCATGTGCGGACAGATAACATGCGGCATCAATCTCAGCAGTGACGGGGGCATTAGTTGCTTTGTGATGGGAGGGGGAGGTCACTGCTGGGCAGATTGCAGGGTCAGTGTTAGGTTAGAGGTCACCGTAATCTCCATCCCGATGGCTATCATTCATTATTTTCTTATTCTCACCTTAAGCACTGTGAGCCCTTCCCTCCACCAACAAACCAGCAGTGGCAGTTAAGCAGCTGTGGAGGTTAGGTTTTTATTGCTGGACTGTATTTGTTCCCCTGATTGGTTTGGGCGTCAAAACAATAGCCCTAATTATGGCATGTTCTAACAAAAAAGCCACATGTTTACAATGGTTGTCATGGCTTCTAATACACCGTTGCATCCTGCTGCAGAATGTCACTAAAGCAGCCATCTTCCCCAGCCTCTCTGTTGCCTCGTCACTGCTGCTCTCACGTATGTAAAACAGGAGCTGTGAGGCTTTCTATCTCTCACTCATCAGCGTTTCTCTTTCTACTCTCTCTCTCTCTCTCTCTCTCTCTCTCTCTCTCTCTCTCTCTCTCTCTCTCTCTCTCTCTCTCTCTCTCTCTCTCTTTGTAAGAGGAAGTGGCCATGCTCTGCAGAGTGCAGTTGCTTGCAGGAAGAGAGAGAGAGAGAGAGAGGGTGAAGAGAGAAGGGGGAGGGTGCTTGCAGGCTGATAACACACTCAACCACAGATGGTAGCAAGAGAGTGAGGGAGCAAAGACAGACAGAAAGAGAGAGATTAAGAAGAGGTAGGGGAAAGCAGAGAGTAAGAAAGCGGGTGAGGCTGAGTGGGAGGCATCCATCTCTCTGGTAGCATTGCCAAAAAAACAGCGAGAAGAGGAGAGAGGAGGTGCTACAGGGTCTGTGAGTCAGGTCGTGTTGCTGAAGCCAAGAGATCTTCTGCTGCTGTTTACTCTGGACCCCAGGGACGGATCAATGCTCACAGACATAAATGCCGGACTTGAATTGAACCGTTCTTTGATTTTTCGCAGTGGGTCCTTACAGAGACACAGACACAGGAAAGCAGGATGTGGTATTGCATGCATGCCTTTATGAGCGTTGGTTTGCGGGTATAACAGGGTCTCAGGTGAGCAGGGTTAACTTGAAACCAACCTGTAAAGTGACTCCATGACACCAGCGCGTGCCTATATATATATATGTGTGTGTGTATGTGTGTGATTGCTACATACTGTGTATGAGTGTGTATATGTTTATGTTGAGCTGCAAATGGCCAGGTGCGTATACTGTATGGCGTGTTTGTGACACCGGCATCAGAACACACACACACACACAAAGACACACACACATACACACGTCAGGAGGAAGTGACACGTCTGTGCTCGCTCTCGGATTTCCTGGTCCCCTCTCTGGTGGCACGCAGAGCGTTGAATCTGAGCCGAGTTCACCTGTCTCGCCCTCACAGGGGGACTTAAACTCTTCTGGATGCATCAGCAGAGGACCGCAGACTTTTCTGGATGAGTAAAGGTGGCAGTTAGTAGCGCGTGGACTCTGATTGTGGCTGAGTCACACCAGCCCTGCGTTTTCGAGATAAACCAGCACTTCCTCAAGCTGTCAACGTGCTGCTCTGGTGCTGCGCCGGTGCCGGAGGCCGTCTCTGGACCTCTTCATGACTGTCAATACAGTGCTGACCCCCTCCATGACAAGCAGTAACAGCATGAGCAGCGGGTACTGCAGCCTGGATGAAGAGAGCGAAGACTGCACTTTCTTCACAGCCAAGAGCTCGTTCTTCCGCCAGCCCAAGCATGCAGCTAAGGTACAGAATCAGGGTAACCCTCACTCTGGTAGATGAAACTGTAAAAACTGTAATTGAGTACTCAGATGGGTCAGATTGTGGGCATTTTTAGTAGGACTGGGAACCAAACTGCCATTTATATCAAAAACATGCTAATAGAAAGCAGAAGTATGGAGAGGAAGTGGTGGTGTTTGTGCATTCTCATGTAGGCCTCTAGGTGTGTGAGAGTGTAGGAAGGGTTACTGTCCTACATCTGGTGTGTTGCATTGATCTGATAGGTTGGCCTTGTTCATCAACCTCGATGCCTTTTTGGCAGCTCATTTATCATGTGTGAGTGGCTAGCATAGATTTAGCATCACAGTCGGAAAACAGTGTTTGGAGAGTGAGAACGTGGGTCACAGAGTTAATGATGTTAACCTACAGATTCCATAAAGGCTTCTTCTGTACTTTGCGTGGGAGAGGTTTCCGTAGAAACACAGCTAATACTTTAGCTCGTGTGTGTGTGTGTGTGTGTGTGTGTGTGTGTGTGTGTGTGTGTGTGTGTGTGTGTGTGTGTGTGTGTGTGTGTGTGTGTGTGTGTGTGTGTGTGTGTGTGTGTGTGTGTGTGTGTGTGTGTGTGTGTGTGTGTGTGTGTGTGTGTGTGTGTGTGTGTGGCAACTACTTCACTGTAGCAAACATTATCCTAGTTACCATAGCAACTCGTGGTTCTTGTTGGCACATACTTGTGAGATTTGGTTTTGGTCTACTGTACATTCTATTACTTCATGCATAATTGGCAGATACTATAACTGTGGTATATACAGTATTATTCGCACTGCAGGGTGTTAGGTGCTGCTTGTTTGTTGTTGGGGCCTATCCCAGGAAGAACAGAAGGTGATTAAATGATTTTTCTATTGGAAAAGAAAGAGAGAGAAAAGGTTGATATAGAAAAGTATTTCTGGTTACACAAAAAGCCTGGAGTTAAAAAAAAAAAAAAATCTTGAAACTACACAGACATTTGCATTTATGTAAAACATGCTCAGCCCTTTTCTTGCTGTCCTTATCCTGGCAGTGCCTTTGGTGTCTGATTTGGAGAAGGTATAATCTCTGAATAATTGACCAGCTGTGTTGTCAGCGTGTGGAGTTAGGGTTGCTGCCATGCTGAGACAGAAGGGTATTGGGGTTAGCTTGTCTGGGCTGCCTGCCGGCACAGAAGCTACCTGCTGATGGTGCCGTATTTCTTCGGCACTACGCAGCCAAAGAAAAATGGTTTGACATATAGTGTAGCAGCACGGCTATAAAACCGAGGAGGGAATTGTTCTTGAATTGCATCCTCTTGTAGAGCATTACTCTTGTAGTAGCCATGTAGTGAAATTGTGTTTTGTTACTGTGTTTGAATATGAAAAGGAGATAAGGCAACGATCTGTGTGGCATCCTGTGAATAGAGAAATGATTACACATTTTGTGTATAAAAATGTTAAAATGTGTCACAGTGTTACGTCCTCTTCCATGTATGTGTGCATTTATGTGCACAAACACACAGGGAGATACTTACATTCATCAAAACAGTGGAAGGGAGTTCATGTCCTCTTTTCTTTAGGAATTAATTCCAGAGCTGAGCCTTTTGCTTCAGATTAGCCAGCCAGCCTTAATGGGCGTGCGTGCGTATATTTACAGTATAAACCCCTGCAGTATCTCATACACTGCACACATCTAGCAACATTGGTAGGAAACTAAGTGTGTAGATGTAGACTTCATACAGTAGTTATTATAAAACTGTACTGTATTAAGTACATTTTTAAAGTACTGGTACCTAATGAGTATTTCTATTTATTGTTTTTTTCAACTACACCTATCCTCCACGATAGATAGATAGATAGATAGATAGATAGATTAATTTCATTCATTTTTTTATATTAAGATTATGTTTTTTGCTTTATTAGATAGGGATAATCTATAGACAGGAAAGGGGGGAGAGAAAGAGGCAGCTGCTTAGGACTTAGTCTACATGGGGTGCATGTTCTACTGGGTGAGCTAGAGGTCGCCCCCACTCCACTATATTTTAGATTAGATTTTTGATGTTACTCTGTTGCATTTTTTTGAGGGAGTAGTTAGTTGTGTCACAGATAAAGACTGTAAGTACAAAACATATACTATACACTTTAAAACCTAATGCATAGCTTTGTATTCCAACACTATAAAAAGTAGTTAGATTAGCAAACATTGAAATACTGCTGCTGAACAAAGAACCTTTACTCGTGTGAGAGCACATGTTTGTATGCTTAAGTGTGTGTACTGCTGGGTGCTGGCACACAGTGGTCTCTGAGCTGTGAAATAGAATCTGTGTGTCTGTTCTCCTCAACAATTGACCCATTAAAAGTGTTGCGTTAACAGCGTGTGTGTGTGTGTGTGTGTGTGTGTGTGTGTGTTGTGTGAGTTGTCGTTGAATTTTGTCGACGTTTTTTTGTATTGTTAGTTTAGTTCTGACAGCGCTTGCCATGACCTTAATCTTGGCCAGTTGTAATTGATCCTAGAGTCTAGTGTTACCTGAGTTTTACCTCATGATGTCACCACACACACACACACACACACACACACACACACACACACACACACACACACTTGCAAAGTCAAGATTAAGTTGACGCTAACAAAAGGGTGGTTTAATACTGACTATGTTGCAGCAACGTTTCAAGCAGTCATATGAACGCTCTTGTATGATCTCATCAGAGTAAGAACATCAACACTTAGTCATGTCACCCTGAGGGGTGTGGGTGTGTATCTGCATGGCATGTGTACATATGTGTGTGTGACCCTTATGTAACAGTCCTAGATATGTTACACACTTAAGCTGCTTCACATCTATCTGAATCACAGCATTAAAATGGATTAACTGGCTTGGACCTGTCACCTGTAATATTGTTGTTATCGGACAGTGACCAGTCATTCTGAAGGAACACTTATTGGCAGAAGCTAATGTTGTCTGGGTAAAATCGATCTTAATTGTGGCCGGGTTGTCTCAGTGGGTAGAGCAGGCGCACATACTGTATATTGAGAGGTTTATACCTCAACGCAGAGGTCCAGGGTTCGAGTCCGACCTGTGACAATTTCCTGCACGTCTTCCCCCTTTCTCTCCCCTTTCTCACCTAGCTGTCCTATCAATTAAAGGTGGAAAAGCCCAAAAAATAATCTTAAAAAAAAATTAAGATTGATTAAGATGTATTCTTACAGAAAAGAGAACATATTTTATCACTTGTGTCATCAAGTACATTGTTTGCCCAGACGCTCCATGCTTGGCACTGTGTATGTTGAGTGAAGATTAAGAATTGATATACTAACGAGTTAGAATAGTTGGGAATATAAATGATTTTTTGTGTCATATTTTTCATCAAGTTGACCGAGGTGCTACAGTAGTCCCTCAAAATGTTGGTGTTTTCCTGAAAACACAGTGCAGACTGTGCAAGTCTTTTCAGTGTCACATCTCTCTCTCTGTTTCTGTGTCTTGCTGGTCATTGGCTCCCTCGTGACCTGGTCCAAGCAGGGCAGTGTCCCAGGACATTTTGGGACTCAGGGGCGGAAACTGCTCCATTGTCCTGCTCTATTGTACCCTGACCACTCTCACTGGTATGCAGAAAGGGAGGGCAGGACACCGCCTCTGATACATTTAGAAACTTGCATACAAACGCAGGAATTCCTGAAAGGTTCTTTTTACTTTGTTGCTTTAGACTAGGAGGAATTTTGGAGTCAACTCCTCCATATCCCTCAAATTATTTTCTTTTTCCAGATTTTGCCATACACACTTAATGTTTATGCACCAGAGTTTTATTAAATGTATGGAATTTGATTATAGTATATTCATGAGTCTCAGGAGAGACAATCAAGGCTCTTAAAGGTCCCATGACATGGTGCTCTTTGGATGCTTTTATATAGGCCTTAGTGGTCCCCTAATACTGTATCTGAAGTCTCTTTTATATAGACCTTAGTGGTCCCCTAATACTGTATCTGAAGTCTCTTTTATATAGGCCTTAGTGGTCCCCTAATACTGTATCTGAAGTCTCTTTTATATAGACCTTAGTGGTCCCCTAATACTGTATCTGAAGTCTATTTTATATAGACCTTAGTGGTCCCCTAATACTGTATCTGAAGTCACTTTCCCGAAATTCAGCCTTGGTGCAGAATTACAGCCACTAGAGCCAGTCCCACAATGAGCTATCCTTAGGATGTGCCATTTCTGTGTCTGTAGCTATTGAGGAGGATAGGGGGGGGGGTGTCCTTGACCAACTGCCACTTTGCTCGTTTGAAAGCCATGATGTCTCTCTCTCTCATGGGTGGGCCAAATTCTGTGGGCGGGCAAAGCAGAGAAAGGGGAGGTAACCTTGCTCCTTATGACCTCATAAGGAGCAGATTCCAGATCGGCCCATCTGAGCTTTCATTTTCTCAAAGGCAGAGCAGGATACCCAGGGCTCGGTTTACACCTATTGCCATTTCTAGCCACTGGGGGACCATAGACAGGCTAGGGGAACTAAAAAACCTCAAAGTGAAATTTTCATGTCATGGGACCTTTTTTAATATTGAAATGTGCTTGTGTCCTAATAAGGAGATTTCAATTGTTTCATTTGTGACATGCTTTGAACATAATAGCATCAGCTGCTTTCACTGCTGTTTCACTTCAACATGGACATTTATCATGATACAAGGACCATCTTTGCACAGACTAGAGGAGTTGCTGATGATGAGTGTGCAAGAGATAAAAGCGGCAACAAAAAGAACGTACAACGTGGTTTGCTAAATCAAAAGTCCCCCTGTTCTCGCTGTTTCAATCCGTCCAATCCACAAATGGACACACACACCGTTCTGTCCTGGCATCTAGCGCTTCTAGCCTTGGCATTTGTAATGTTATAATGTTACCACCTCTTTTTGCTGACCATCAGCCTGGAGGACCTAAGCTGCACACTGCACCAGTGTTGAATGAAATTGTGACTTCATCACACAACCCGAGGACTCCCCTACAGTAATGATTTCTGCCCTGCATTCTCTCTCTCTCTCACACAAACACACACTGTCTCTCCCTCTCTCTGCCCCAGAAAATGCAAACGAACAAGAGGAGGAAAAAAAATGCTATTGTAAGATAGAGAGGATGCATCCCACTGTACTATAAATAACCCAGTCAAACTCTGTGTTGCTAAGGCTGGTTCAGCAGCCACTCTTTCATCAATCCTTACTCTCTTCTTTCACTGCATCTCCCTCTTCGCCCCCCCCCCCCCCCCATGCCGTCCATCTTTTCATCGCTTCTTCCTTCACTCTCTCTTTTTCTCATTCCTACAGTAGTCACAGAGGGAAATGAGTAAGAGTTAGAGGGAGGCAGCGCTGTCAATATTCTCGTGCTGTAATACTAAATGTGTGATTTGCTCCATTCACAACATTTCCTGTCCCTGTGTAGAGCTGTGGAGTTGTGTAACCACGCTGAGGAGGAAGAGACAGTGTAGTGTCTATACAAATCCTCCATCAGCTTCAGTCAGAGAAGCAGCTTTTCCTCCTGAGGTTGATAAAGATGGAGGATAGGAAAAGGAGGTGTTGTCACAAGTAGTGCAGGAACCAGCCTAGATTATGTCTAGTCTTGTTTTCAACCAAATATGAGGCCTGATATTGCTGCAAGTCAGTCAGTCCACTTTTAATTTTTTTTTTTTTTTTTTTTTTTTTAAGGTTTGCAAGGGTTTCTATTTCTATTGATTCTGGTATGTACAGATATCTTTTCATAAACTTTTTTTTTTACAGGCCTTGTGGAGGAAGCAGCACCATCTTCTGGTTAAAATAAAATAAAAATACTACCAGATGTTTGAATACTTGTCTCTCTGCCTTACAGCAGAAGGAAACAAAGGAGGAAGATGGAAGAGGAACAAAGGACCTGTCAGAAGAAGAGGTGCGGACAAGGATAGAAGAGTATAACGCTCAAGTCTCTGAAACTGGCATGAAACTGGTGAGTTTTGAACACGTGTTGTAGCTGGTGAATGTACTGTCCTGTTCTGTATAATGTCAAACTAACAATGAAACTAGATTTTTTTTTTTTTTTTTTTTTAAGAACTTCCTCGCTTGAATAGAAACAGAAAATTGAGCTGATACAGAGTGTTAAAAAAGATGATCTATCTAATAAAGCGAGACGTATCTGTATGTATGTATGTTTGTTTGTATGTATGTATGTATGTATGTGTGTCCGTGTTTGGGGGCGTTTGGAGGGAAGGTAACTTGCACGTCACACACAGTCGCCACATGCAGAACGCTTAACAGCTACATGATTGCTGGATATAAGCCAGACACTATATAGTATTAAGTTGCTGTGAGTAATTCCCCCAAGAGCAAGCATTTTGTGCTAGCCTGACAAGCCGGACCCACATCCAGATGTTGGGTCTGGGAACTCACCATTGACGGAGCTCGTTCCGAGGGGCGGGATAAACGGTTGTCTTTCAAATTCCCTCTGCACGTAATAGGATAGCGCTACAACCAGGCAGAGCAACGAAGAAGGTAGCGGAGCTGGTTGATAGATTAAACTTTTGCCGTATCTGGTCGGCAAAACTCCGAACACATCTTCCTTTTTTAAGAATGATTTCTGCGCCGTTCTTTGTTCTTTTCTCAAAGAAAAGCTGAACTCCAAGTCTTCCAGAAGTCCGCTGTTCCCAGCAGCAGCAGCCATAAGCCCCGCCCACCGACTCTATACACAATGTGATTGGCCTGACCAAAATTTGGTTTTTGCAGCTTGAAAGTCAACGGAGAGTGCCTAGACCCCCCCTGGCTGCCAAATAAATTTGCTGCCACTAGGGGGAGTCTAGATTTCTAGGCTAATTTTGTGCGACAGTGGCGAGGAAAAACTCCCTTTTAGGCAAAAACCTTGAGTGGTGATGAAAACTTCCTTTTAGGGAGAAACCTCGGACAGACCCAGGCTCTTGGTAGGCGGTGTCTGACGGTGCCGGTTGGGGATGTGATGAACAGTGGCAAATAATAGTCCCAATAAAGATAATGGAACTGGCGTAGCAGGGCAATGCACGACTTGGCAGGGCATAGCAGCTCTCTCTCTCTCTCTCTCTCTCTCTCTCTCTCTCTCTCTCTCTCTCTCTCTCTCTCTTTCTCTCTCTCTCTCTCTCTCTCTCTCTCTCTCTCTCTGCGCGGACACACACACACAAACAGTCTGTGGTGGTTGATTAACCCAGATAGGTGCTGATTAGCTCTCATAACGAACCAGGTGGTTAGCACACTGTCATGAGTCCATGAGGCCACGGTATGATTACCCCACAATTTCATTGTGATATTTTGTGATTACATTCTCAATCTGCAACATTCTTTGTCAGGTAAATATAGTAGTACAAAGTTCTGTAAGTACTTTTGGGGTACAATTTGGTTTTGAAGAATTCTACAAGCAGTAATACCACAGGCCAAATAATCGGCCCGTTCCAAACAGGAACCACATTTTCAACGGGCACTGTACTTACTAGTATAAAAGAAAGAACAAAAGTAGGTTATCAGTAGTTTACGTCATAATGTATTAACTTGGAAATCGGCAAAGGTGACAGGGGTGGTTTCCATGTTGACTTTAAGGGAATAGTTTGACATTTTAGGAAATATGCTTATACTCTTTCTTGCCGAGTGTTAGATGAGAAGATCGATATCACTCATGTCTCATGCAGGTTAGCTTAGCTTAGCATAAAAACTGGAACAGGTGGAAACTGCTGGTCGGACTCTGTCTGAATGTAACAAAATCCTCCTATACCAGCGCCTCGAAAGCTCACTAACTATTAACACATTGAATCTGATTTGTTTAGTTTGTTACCTTTAGACAGAGCCAGGCTAGCTTTCTTTTTTACCCTGTTTTCAGTCTTTATGCTAAGCTAAGCTTAGCTAACCGGTTGCTGGCAGTAGCGTTATATTTACCATACGGGCATAAGAGTGGTATCAACCTTCTCATCTAACTCTCAGCAAGAAAGCGAATTACTGTACTTTAAAGAACCACATACAGTACTTCTTCCCAGCTAATAGTGTGCATATATACCCACAATGAAATGTGCCTTCACTCTCTAACTGTCTCCCTGTTTCTCTCTGTGTGTTCTAGGCTTCCGACGGATCCTACACAGGCTTCATCAAGGTCCACCTGAGGCTCAGTCGACCGGTCACAGTCCCCGCTGTGGATGTGGCGGACTCAGAGGGAGCGTCCAGGCAGACTGCTGGCCGCACTCAAGCGCTGTCAGAGTGCCAGGAAGGGACAGACTTTGGGCAGAGCCAAAAGAGAACATCTTTCTACCTACCGTCCGACTGTGTCAAGCAGATCCACATTAGCTCTCTGACCACCACCAGAGAGGTCATCCAAGGTTTGCTGAAGAAGTTCATGGTGTTGGACAATCCCCGCAAGTTTGCATTGTACAGACAGACACACCGCGATGGACAGGGTGAGGAAAAGACACCTGGTTACTTGCTAATTTGCAGAAAATGTGTGTAATAGACAGCAATAATGATGTTTTTCTTTCTTTCTTCTTCCCCCACCCCCCCCCCCTCCAGATCTGTTCCAGAAGCTTCCTCTGTGTGAGTGTCCTCTTCTTCTGAGGTTGATAGCAGGGCCTGACCCAGAGCAGCTCAGCTTTGTCCTTAAGGAAAATGAGACTGGAGAGGTGGAGGTAAGAAAACACACACACACACACACACACACACACACACACACACACACACACACACACACACACACACACACACTTAGTGTGGTATCAATTTTTTCTCACAATTACATGCTTTATTTGGCATGAAAGGGGGAATTATACAGGCTGCTGAGGCAATATTCCTTTTTGATAGACATTCATAGATGGCTAGTAGCAAAAACTAACTTTGTGCAGTGGTATTCTAATCGGTTTCTCTCATTCTCTGACAGTGGCATGCGTTCTCTGTCCCTGAGCTGCAAAACTTCCTGGTAATCCTGGGGAAAGAAGAGGCGGAGCGCATACGGGCAGTGGAGCAAAAATACACTGTGTACCGACAGAAACTACAACAGGCCCTAAAACAACGTGACCCCTGACCCCTTCACCTGTTACCTTACGACCTCAACCCAGGGAGAGACTGACCCTTCAGGAACCGTGATCTATTCAGAGACTGGAGACAGAGCTGAACTCATCTCTCCACCCTCCACACATACACCCAAACATACAGTACATTCACACATAGATGCATACCCTTTCTCAGGACGCATACAAGCCCACCCCACCATCGACACAAACGCTCCCCGAGGAGAGAATCAGGGGTTGAAAGCAACATGAAAGGCTACAGGGGTGTGTCGTCTGAGAGCTGGTTGGATAAGCAGTGTTTTCATTGCCAAGGACACACACCGAAAGATCAGAGCAACACAAGATCTGAAACTCCGACTTGAGATCTCATTTGGGACTGATATGAATCATTTGTGTTTTTAAAGATACCCTCTTCTTCTGCTACTGCTGCTGTTGCTGCTACTGCAAGTGTTACTTATGCATGAGTCTCTCTCAGCTCATCCCCCTGCACATAGAGTTAGAAGTCACACAGAAGGAATGATTACTTTTTGATGGAAGGACAATCATACGGAGTGTTCTTTTGATTTTATTTTTCTTGATGATTTATTGATGTATAGGGTTATCACCAGATGTATTATTTTTATGCTGGAATATAAGACGTGTGGATTTGTGAGAGAGTTGTTTTTGGGTCAAGGCTGTTTTGCTTTGGATGCTAGAACAAGAAGAAAGGAAAGAATAAGAAAATTATCAGAGGATGGATCTTGCCATTGTCTGTTTTTTCTCAGGGACCATGCGTTGAGCAAAGGAGGAAAAGGAACCAAATTCCACCCTACAACACCCCTTTTTTTTTGCCCACTTTGTCCAAAATCTCAGCTTTTTTTTAATTTGTTGCTATCATTTTATTTTCCTACTTTAATGCCATGTGACGCTGACAGAAAGGTCTTCAAACCAACCCAGTTACCCGATCCACAAACCTAAACTCTTCTCAGATAACTGTGATTTCATTTTCCCTCCCTAAATCCTGATCCAACCTTGCTTGACCTGCTGAGCAAGGCAATCCACATACTTTTACAGAATTTACACTTTATTGTAAAAGTGATTTTACACTGTTGGTATATGGGTTTCATTTGAATGTCAGAGTTTTTTTGTTTTTTTTTCACCAAAGCTTAGAGAGACAAGATTTTAAATGGATACGAGACATTAGGAAGTTTATCTAATTAAAGGTGGCGTATGTAAAAAAGAATATTAAACCATCTTCTGTTTTTGCACATTTGGATGCAGGTCACTGAATAGCCCACAACTCTGGGGCTGGGCATGCATTTCTGCTTCTCTTTTCTTGTCTTTTTTTCCTCTTTTTCAACTCCCCATCTTCCACCCCAAAAAAGAAACAAAAAATATATTAAATTAATGATAATGGCTATGATGTACCAATGACGTGTTTGCAATGCATATGTATTATGTAGACACTGGAAAAAAAGTGACTTTGTTATTGCAGTGAATATTGATATTATTTTGGTATTGTGTGTGTGTGTGTGTGTGTGTGTGTGTGTGTGTGTAAGTGTGTGTGTAAGTGTCATCAGCACTCTCTCATTGGGCCTCACGTATCAACTATTAAAACATTCATTGAGTGCACATGTAATATAACCCATTACAACTGCAAATTAGGTTGTTTTGGAAAAGATATTTGGCATGCATGTATCCTAAAATGAATGCATTTAACCAAAGCATTTAGTGTAAACATTTCCTACACACCCTGAGATAAATGAGGCTCGTCGTCCGTTAAGCACATGCTTCTCAGTAAACCAAACCTTTTTTTTTATTTATTTATTTTTTTTAACCACCACCCAAAGCCCAAGCTGTTCCTGCTGGCAGTGCCTTTTGTTTCATGTGCCCCTGCAGCGTAAGGTGTGTTTCAGCACACAGGTGCCTGAGTGTATGTGTGGGTGCTTTTGCATGTGTGCAAAAATCTGTGTTTCTTGGGTGGTGTCATTTTTCTTTCTTTCCCCTACCCTTAACACATTGTATTTCCAACAAAACCTGTGTGTGTGTGTGTGTGTGTGTGGTGCGTGTTATTTATTTCATGGTCCACGTCATCCATATGAAATAATGTCAAGGATGTTGAGACTTAATGCTTTTTTTTTTGCAATTTATTTTGTTTAATTTGAAAAAGTGTGTATAATTATAGCAGTAGAACTGTACAGAATATCACAATGAAATAAAAAGGTCATCCCTTTTATTGAAATGTTCTCATATCCTCTTGACATGGTTTCACTGAAGGTCATTCAGCAGTATAAAACATTACTCTTCTCTGCATTTTAAGTTCAGCCTCAGTCTCGATTTGATACGCCCCAAAATGGTTCTCTGTGTATGGGTCTTCAACCCTAAAAGCACATTATGTAGACCTTTATCACACCACATAAAATATTAGAAAGTCATGAACCATGGGGCGCCATCACATAGAGACAGACTGAACAGAAATCCCAAAGAGAATCCTCTCACTTACCTTGATTGAAAAGGCATTTTTCTTATAAAAAAAACAGATAACCTACACTAGTTTCACTTCTTCATGTTGGTCCTGTACAGCAAAAGTGTCCTTGAGCTTGACACTGATTCCAACCAACCAATGTACTGAGAATTGTTGCAAAGGAGTCAATCATTTGCTATGACACTGCTATTATGTGCACGTCATTGTCATATTGTAGACAGCAAATTCTGAAATTGAGTGCCTGCGGGTTAGATTTATTTATTTTTTCATATCGCTTAAGAGAGACATTTATTTGAGCAGAATGTGTTGTCCAGACATTCCCCAAGTAGAAAGTGTTGAGCTTTTCATCTCCCCTTTTCTTCAAGCGCCAGCTTGTATTGCTTTCAAATCACCAGCAGGTGGCAGTACCTCATCTAAACTGCAAGTACCATTTTAACATGCAGAATGTAGGCAGTGTGTGTATTTGGTACAGATGCACGTGTGATTTTATTTTATGTGTTCTGATATGCTTTACATGATAAAACATTTAGGTTTTGCAGCGACACTTTACACAATACTTTCCCTGCTCTGTTTTCAAAGGGCATTGAAAATGAGGTGTCGGCCCAATAAACCCTACAGGTGTCGGTGTCTGTCACAGGCTACCAAATACAGCCAGAACTCACAACCCCCACAAGGACATATAGGTAGCTTTGCACCTGGTCACATCTCTTGCTGTGGTTGTAAATTCACTGGCTGTGATTAGAGTGCCTCTTCATCCACACACTTACACCTTGTACCCTGTTGAGAGGAAAGTGCAATAAGATCAATTTATAGCCATTGTCACTCTACTTTCTCTATACACCACCAGCTAAGAATAATCAGCATGGCCAAGCTGGCCTTAAGGGCTGGCTGCTGCCCAGAGGGCCACCTAAAACTGTGTCAGTATGCTTATTTATGGCAGCAAATATAGACAGACCCATCTTCTCACCTCTGAGAAAGAGCTAAGATTAGCATCACCCTCTGCCCAGTATGTATCACTGTCTGAATTTAGCCTGCTCCCCTTCTCATGCTTGCCCGGTCTCACTTCGTCTGTCCTCTGCCCTGCCCCTAATTATATCTAGCCCTCCATACCCTCTCCAGTTTCAGTCCACGGTTCAGCTTTCCTGACAGGTTATGCAAAGTAAATGACCAACAGCACTGTGTTCGCCCGAGGAAAGGTCTTCTTAGCCCTTGGTCTGCAACTAGTGGTTGTTTGGTCTATAAAAAGTGAAAAAAAGTAAAAGATGCCCAAGGAAAAGGCCAAGCTGATGTCTGACAATTGCCTGTTTCATCTGACTGACACTTAAGAAAACCACCAACTACTTCCAACAAGTCAGAACCAGTGATTTGTTTGGCATTTTCGCTCAAAAAAAGATTTATTTTCCTGTTGATCAGCCAATTAATAAATAGCCTACAGTAATTGTTTCAACTCTACTTTTCCCCTTACATCTCAAACATGCATCTGTAAAATAATTTGCACGACACTTTGATTTATACAAATGGCATGCTACTATGTAGGCTACCACTCAAATAACCATTTTTGAAATGCTTGCTCAACATACAAATGATAGTTTTGACGCTTTAATGCAGGGGTCTTTAACCTTTGTAAAGCCAATGACCTCTTAACTGAAAGAGAGCTGGATCAGGGACCCCCTACTACAATATTGTAAAAAAAGAAATTAAGTTGCATATTAAACTGGGCCTACAATAACGTTTAGGCGACCTAAAGCCTTTATATACATCTTTTTTTGCATAGAATACCAAGCTATTAAAATAATAATTCTTGGCATGATTTTATAAATCTAAAATAACTGACAATAATTAGGTGGCCCCCCTGCAGTGACTCTGAGGAACACCTTGGGGTCCCGGACCCCCTGTTGAAGATCTATGCTTTAATCATGACTTGAATAACTCAACAACCAGAAAACCTGGTATTCACCTTAACCGTTTATACTACTGGCTGTTGATAGCGCACATTAATCATTTTAGTGTATTGCTGGAGCACACTCACATTGGCTCCTATGCAGAGCTCCAGGTGGACGCTGCGGGGCGCCCTTCTGCTCGCTGTCTGGATGCTCGCTAAGCACCGCCCTCCTCCCTCCCTCTGTTTGCCTGCTGACTCCGAGCTCGCTGAAGACGCCCTTAGCAACAACACACACACACACAGCTGCGTCGAATAAGATTCTCCTGCCGCAGAGAAGACGGATTAAACAGTGCCGCTTTTATTGCACAGAGTACAGGGGAAGCTTTTCTGCGAAGGCGATGCTCCGGTTATTTCTGCAGTTAACATGGGGCTACCGCTAACGAGCTAGCCTATTTTGGCTAGCCATCCCCAAAGACGAGCGAAGCGGCCCCAAGCTGTCCCGAAGGAGGACAATATCGTGGGGGGGGGTTCACCGAGTGGTAGCATTGCAGCTTGCTAACTACAAAGTCAGCTAACCGGGAATAAGCACGGGAATGGTGCTCTGGATCGACTCACTGTACCGACAGAGAAAGGCGAGGGGCACACGGGTCAGACCACCAAGCTGTAACATTTGGACTCAAACTATTTTTAACAGAGGGAGCGGCTGTCGGGCGGGCGAGTGTTTTTGTGGCTGTGCGAGCTAGCTGGCTAGCAAGCAAGGGAAACGACCCCCACCGCCTGCTCAGGTTTTTCAAACTGCAGCCAAGGCTCAAGGCTAATGTTAGCCAGGGCGAGAGCAGCACGCTGAATACACAACTCTGTGGTTTTAGTAATAAAAGAAGGATAAATTACAGTTAAAGCCAAGACGAAAGCTAGCTAGCTATCCCAAGCACAACTTGAGTAAACGTTAACTTCGGAAGCACAACTCAAGGACTCTTGGACTTATTAGCAAACACTAACGTTACAGATTCACGGCAAAGTCATTAACGTTAATGCTGTTCGTTAAGTTTGCTACGTGACTCTAGTTTGAATCTTTGTTTTCCACTTTTTTTATTCGGGATTTTTTTTTCGTCACTTCGGATGCTGGCATCACACATTAATTGCAATCATGATGATAATAAGCCGAAAACCAGAGGGCCCAATAGCAACAGGTAACCACAACAACGTGTTGCAGTCTTTGTCAGTAACTTACATTTGTTTCCTAACTGTTGTCATTTGACGTATCGATTTTGCTTAATGCAGATTAAAGTAAAACCCACTCTAGCTGCCAGCGTGGCGTTAGTTTCTTGTTGGCATTTAACGTTACAGAAATACATGTGCCTAAAATGGCTTTGATGACATATTTTTTTTCCTTTGGCTCCAGGGGTTTAAATGTCACGTTGTGGCATTCTGTGGAGAACGGACATATGTAGCTAGCTGTCGTGTGCATTTCACAAGACGCGGGTTGTAAACATGTTTTCTTTTGCTTTGTAACTCCATATCGATCACGAGACTGCTGTCTGTGCATGTTTAGCAAGACAAACCAGGAAGCTCTGCGTTGTTTTTACGTCTTGCTCGTAAGCATTTATTGTCTTATCAACGTTTGATAAGCCTTGATATTGGCTACTTTTTTAACAACTCTTTTGTATTTTGTGCCATCGTTGTTTTTTAAGTATATTTATATATATGTGTATGACAGTGCTGTGGAGATATGTTTGGCTACACCACCTATCTTTTCTGGGATAGGGGAAAACGCTCTGTCTGGTTTGTATTTCTTTAGACCAATGCCAACCGTCCTTGGCAGCGCTTAGCCCCATTGCGGGGATAGCGAGAGGGGAGGGACATCGCGACCTCAGTCTTTATCCCAGCAATGCACATCCGTTGGGCAAGGTTATTGTTTTGTATGTATATGGGCACTGACCTTATCTTTGTTTTCCTTTTTGTGTTTGGGGCAGTAGCCATTCTTGTATTGGTATACTAGAAAATATAAGGATGAGGAGTTTACCCCACTGCGTTTTATGACACATGATCTTATGTATGTTGGGTCGCATGAACCTTGTTTCTCATCTTTTGGTGTGCAGAGTATTTTTATTATTTTTTTTTTATAGTGTGCAAAGCTGAATGCCAGCTAGACATAGTAGGTTGGATGTTTAGTTACATAAAAGTTTGGGCTCTGTTTGATAATTTTTTTTCCTGAGAAAGTTTGCTTGGGCAACAAAGTCAGATGCTTAGTTTACAGAAAGTGCTGAGCCCCCACTGAGTAATTAGGAGTTTGCAGAGATCTAATGAGGCCTGTGCTTGCCTAATATTGTATGGAGTCCTAATGCCTCTGTTTGCTGCCCGCTGCGCAGATCTAATGCATCTGTATCCAGGCAGCAGGTCTAATCTGTCCCGGAGCTTGTCTGTTACAGCTAACGCAAGGGACATGGGCTCTGACGCACCTGTACATGGTTACGACACTCAAGGGCTAGTCAGAGAGAACACCAAACCTGCCACCGTTTTGGACTTTTGCTAATGAGCTAACGCAACACAATAGCCCTCTAAATGGCTCATGCTAACAGGCTGCTCAGCATTTATTTCAGGCCAGCAGAGAATAATACTTCTATTGCAGTCGCAGCTTGTGGACTGTTGAGATGAACAGCCGGCTGATGGAGGGTTGTCATTTGAGTAACTGGCTCCCTCCTACAGTCCCAAATGTGCCCCTCATACATCTACTCTGGCTTGATGCCACAGAGGTGAGCGTGCACACACAGCACCCACATCCTTCCATGTGGGCTCTATTTCTGAGCACACCTGGTGTGCGCACTACCGACTCGATCTGAATGGACAGATGGGCAGACGGAAAGATGCTGTCGTCACAGAGGCATCTGTTGGCCACATTAGGCCAATAATACCACTTGCAGCGCTAGCGATCTGGGACCCTAAGCCCTATCTAAGCTGGTCAGGTTGAAGCTCTGGCCTTGGATACAATGTATTGGACACAATAGATACAATGGATGTATCTGCTAATAATGGCCTTTTCACAGTAAATGTGGGTTAGGATGTTTTGGCAGACAATGTGCATCCCCAACTGATCTACAGAGACCGGTGTTGTGCGGCTGTCCTGCTGAGGTTAGCTCTCAGGATATCTTGGGCCATACCAAATAATTTGTTTTAGTCTCAAGGTAATCATTGGAACTGGTAGGTTGATTGATGAAATAATCAATGGGACATTGCCTGGTTTGAACAAACGAAGGATTGTCTGCCTTTGTGGGGATTAGATTTGCGTTCTTGAGACGTTGCCTCTGAACGTCATCCTCAGCCATTATCCCGGAGTGTGTCTGTCTTGCAGATTTGATGATGCCACATTATCACACTGATTTATTTGTTCCACTGTATTCATTCAGCACGCCATGGTGATGGTCTTTATGACTCGTACATGAGGACAGACCACATCCTTAAAGACGAAGCGGATACCAACAGTCCGTCTGGGCTGCCCCCTATGCCCAAACACACAGTAAGTACATGCACAAACATGCACAAAGCCCTATTTGCTGTTCTGGAGCACACTCTGTCTCTAGACGTCCTGTTCCTAAGAGAGGTTTTCCCCACTCACCCATGTTCCTAACCAATGCATTTACACCCCTCCTTTCCTAAACCTAACCCTTCCTTCAGTCCTGATTTGCAGGTTTATCTCTTTTCTTATCTCTTATCTCCAACCGGTGTAATTGAGTCAAGATCGTATACCCTTCAATGATTATAACATGATCATTTAAGTACTATTGATTGACTGCCTGAGAGGATACAAGTGTGTTGCATGACCAAGTCAGATCAGCTGAAGTGAAGTAGCCATTTTGTGTCTTCTGCCAAGTAAATGCAGAGATCCAACAGCAATTACAACCCTTGTGAACTTTTGTATTTTGAATGTGCAAAACAGTGCAGTTCACAGGATGCAAATTTACCAAAGCACAGTATTTTTGACATACTGGATTGTTTCCATTTGCTTGATACATGACTGCATCTGCTTGATTGAGTTGATTGACCACGTTTTGTTTTGCTTCAACTCTGCACGCTGGTGGCCGCATGCAACGTATGATTATTAATATTTGATTGAGCCTTGTTGTCCACCATAGCGAGTTGCGCGCTTACTTTATCTAGCTCGCTACCTGGCACAAACACTAGTGGTACTGGTCGGGTACCACAGAGAAGAATTTTGTGCCAATTGCAAAGAGAGTCTGCAAGTATGTGACGGCACATTGTTGGAGTAGATTATCTTAGCATTAAAAGAAAAAATTAAGAGCCCGGTGCAAGTACAGTTAAAAGCGCCACAGATAAGCAGGTGGGGAGAGAGAGATTGGCCTTTTTATGACAGCGATACAATGAGCTGGAGTGTTTTTAACACGATTGGATCTTAAGCAGTTTTATGGCCGGTTGAAACATATATTTCAGTTTACCAGCAATTGACTGATAGATCAAAAAGTAAATTTTGGACCCTGGTTTGCCTCTCTGAAAAGCTCCTTTGACAGAAAATACCCATACAGTCAATGATACTCTACACTAGCACAGGAAAAAAGGCTGATTTGATATATTGTAAAGATTTATTGGGCTTGAAAATGTGACCCACAAACAAAATCACCAATCAACATTCTCACCCCCTCCTGCCCCTCTTCTATCTCGTGTAATCCGCCTATCAGTGTTGCTTGCACAGAGGTTAGGCCTAGTTTTCTACTCTAGCCTTGTATTTCATCCTTTGTATTTTCTGTCACGCTCACAGAGGTAATATCCTCTGTTGAATATGACAGTGGCTTGACCCAGTTCAGTGTGTTTTACAGTGCTCAGATTGGCCTTGTGCTCTATTAAAGTTATAAACTGATGTCATCCCTGTTTTTTGTTTTTGTTTTAGAGAAAATTACAAACTAATAAAAATAAATTGTAGTAGCACTTAGCTCTGGGTCGTAATACAACATTAATAAGACATCAGTTTTGTTATGTCTGTGACCCAACCCAACTTATGACCATGATTTGCTGATGTGTTGAGTTGTGCAGCTCTGTGAATGTGTGCTTGAGAGAAGGAGAAAAGCATACTTAGGCGTTTCTCTGACAGCAAAGAGATTAGCTCTTCTCCATCTGTTGCACCATGTAGATTTGCTCACAGAGAACTCTCCACCCTCATATTTCTTGGTGGTGAAGAAGATTCACACTCTCACAGTGGCTTTGATGTCCATCACTGATCAACTTTTTTTTTTTTTTTTTTTTATATATATTTTTTCTCTTTCTAATCGCACCCCCCTGTCCGGTCAATCAATAATCCATCACAGTTGATGATGCTCCACGTGTAAAAATCTTTGATTTTTAAGGCCAGCAATTGTGTGACGGGGCTCAATCAATGACGTTCACTGTGTTTTTAGTACAGCTTTGGGACAACAGCTGCATGGGACCCTAGGTCAGCAGCTGGGCTGTTTTTAATAAGTTAAGACTCTATGGTTACATGTATGGAAACCCATCCTGCATTCCACCTCTATTTTAGGACTCAAACATACAACCCAAACACACTCCGAGCTGAGTCCTCTTTTAGTGGAACATGTCAACGCCTAGGCTACTTTTAATGTACTTGTCCTTGTTGTGTTGTCTTTATCAGCTGACATGGTTTCAGCCATAGACCTGCTCAGCTGTGTGTACAAGCCGAAACCAGAAGCTCCGCAGGGTGGCATAGCAATCTAATGGGATAAAGAAAACATTTGGTTCAAAGTCCCTCGCTGCCATTAAAATAAGAAGGGTTTCATGTGAAAGAGAGACAGCTAGACAGACCCAGTATATATGGCTCTCCTGTGTCTGTATATAGGAAGGCGAAGGCCACGATGAGTTTATGTCAGTGTGTATTAACAGCCACACTGCTTCTACAGTTTTAAGAGTGTAATCAACTTTAATGACTGTCATTTCCCTTGAGCTCCATAATCTTGTGGAGGGTTCTTTCCGCTGGTAAGAGAGGGAGAGACAGAGAACGAGAAGGATTGCATTCCTGGGGTTGCTTAAACAAAGTTGTTTTACTGGCAGGCGAGAGCTAGAGCTTTCCTGAAACTCGTCTAACCTTCAAAGGCAAATATGTTCAACATGACATTAAAAATGGACAGTGGTTGTTTAGTCTAGATGCAAATGCCATCCCTGTCGCTCTATTGGAACTTAATTGCTGATTTGTTCACATTGCAGTCATATTGACCACCAATCAAAATATTCAAATCCTTTCAAGAAGTTAAAAAGAGGGACTTTACAAATTCAAAGATGATTGCATTGCTGAGCCACATATTGCTTATACCTTTTACCTAATTGGTGACAGCTAGCAAACAAACAAATAGGTGGGCATGTGGGTGATTTTGCACGAGTTATGGCTTTGAATTTCCTGCCAGACTGGAATCTAAATCCAGTTGTGCTGGTTCACCTGCTGATTTCTGCTAATGGCTCACCGCTAGAGACTCTGAAGTTGGCTGTTGACATTATGGCCTGTATCAAACAAAACCAGAGCTAGATCTGCTAACTGGCACATTCTACTCGTCACTCTTCTTTGCTTGCAAAACAAGCCTGAAAGACTCATTAACGCTATCTTTATGTTATTATATGTCTTTATATTATTATATCTGAAATATTAATATGATTCAGGCAACAAAGATACATTTTGTGCATGACCATGTTCAGTTGCCTCTCAGTTGAGGTCCTGCAGGCTACAATTAGCCCCTGTTGTGCACAATGTGTGACTAGTCAGTAGATGGACACAAAACAGAGAGGTCCTCTCTTCATTCTATTGAATACGTTCATACAACGCAATGAACTACATGTCTTCCAAACAATGAAGTACAATGTGTACACCCTGTTCATAGACTGAAAAAGCTACATTGGCGTGTTTACCAAATAGATTTTCCAATAGCTTTCTTTTTGTCCATTGTCTGACTGTCTGTCTCTCTATTTTCCTTCTAATAGCTTGTCAGTAACAAGGCTGTAATGAGGGATCAGGTAACTGTGCGAGGTGGCCATCTGAAGGTCAAGTACCTGTACGAAGACTCCACCAACAACCGAAAGATCAACGCCATAACCACAGCAACCACTCAGAACAGTGGGACCACAGGTCAGACGCCCAGTAAACCTGCCCCGGTCTCCAGCCTCTCCAAGGAGCACAGTGTAGACAGGTGAGAAAGAGGCACACATGAATACATCAAAATAACTTATTTCAAAGCATGTTAAGTGGCCAAAAACGCACACAACACAAGTTGGAGGAACACCGCTGCTCAACACCGCCTTTCTGTCATGCTTGTTTGCCGCAGCACTGAATCAAGTAAGGGCTCCAGTGAATCCTCCGGCCCTCACGGAGTTGGGAGTGGAGGGAACAGTGGGAAGCTGTGTGGCCCTCTCACTCCTGACCAAGCTCTGAGACTGTACCGATCTCAGCTGACCAGCCTAGAGCAGACGGAGATCCACTCCTACCCAGACATCTACTTCGTGGGACCCAATGCCAAGAAGAGGCCTGCCGTCGCTGGAGGCAACAATAACTGTGGCTACGATGATGAGCAGGGTGGATACATTAATGTCGCCCATGATCACGTGGCTTACCGCTACGAGTTCCTCAAGGTCAGACACGTATATTGTGAAGTGTAGGCTTTCACCATCACAGTTGAGTTCCTGTAAAACTAACAGCCTTGTCTCTCTCTGATGTGTAGCTAACTCTTTATCTCCCTCTCTCTCTCTCTCTCTCTCGCCCTCTTCAGATCATCGGTAAAGGTAGCTTTGGCCAGGTGGCTAAGGTATACGACCACAAACTGCAGCAGCACCTGGCTCTGAAAATGGTGCGCAACGAGAAGCGTTTTCACCGGCAGGCACAGGAGGAGATCCGCATCCTGGAGCACCTGCGCAAGCAGGACCGTAATGGCACAATGAATGTTGTGCACATGCTTGAAAACTTCACCTTCCGCAACCACATCTGCATGACCTTTGAGCTGCTGAGCATGAACTTGTACGAGCTTATCAAGCGCAACAAGTTCCAGGGCTTCAGTCTGCCACTGGTCAGGAAGTTTGCCCACTCCATTTTGCAGTGCCTGGAGGCCCTGAGCA
Organism: Perca flavescens; assembly: GCF_004354835.1. Classification (NCBI taxonomy): domain Eukaryota; kingdom Metazoa; phylum Chordata; class Actinopteri; order Perciformes; family Percidae; genus Perca; species Perca flavescens. The sequence goes on along the minus strand of NC_041334.1, from coordinate 28,124,186 downwards.
GGCACCGAATCATCCACTGTGACCTCAAGCCGGAGAACATCCTGCTCAAACAGCAGGGTCGCAGCGGCATCAAGGTAAGACACCTGGCACATTCACGGGGTGGCCTGCGAAGACCTGTTAACAGGTTTACTACATTGATTCTTTCTTCTCTCGTCTCTGTCAGGTGATTGACTTTGGCTCCAGCTGTTTTGAACACCAGCGGGTGTACACCTACATCCAGTCTCGTTTCTATCGAGCTCCAGAGGTGATCCTTGGTTCCCGTTACGGCCTTCCTATCGATATGTGGAGCTTCGGCTGCATACTGGCCGAGCTGCTGACTGGCTACCCCATGTTCCCCGGTGAGGACGAGGGTGACCAGCTGGCCTGTGTCATGGAGCTGCTGGGCATGCCTCCGCAGAAGGTCCTGGAGCAGGCCAAAAGGGCAAAGAACTTCATCAACTCTAAGGGCCACCCTCGCTACTGCGGAGCCAACACCCTGCCCACCGGGGCCACTGTGCTGACAGGTTCTCGCTCCCGCCGCGGCAAGATGAGAGGTCCCCCAGGTAGCAAGGAGTGGAGTGCTGCGCTCAAGGGCTGCGAGGACCCCACCTTTACTGACTTCATAAAGAAGTGTTTGGACTGGGACCCCTCGTCTCGTCTCACCCCTAGCCAGGCCCTCAGACACCCTTGGCTGTATCGGCGCCTACCTAAGCCCCTACCGGGGACCGACAAGAGCCAAGGTGCCACGGTGAAACGGCTCTCCGAGCATCACAGCACCTCCTTCCCTTCTATCCTGGCAAAAGGGGGGCCTGGTTTAGGCACCACGGCTGCCAACAACAAACTGAGGAGCAACATGATGGGAGATTCAGGGGAGGGCATACCTCTTCGCACGGTCCTACCTAAACTTGTCTCTTAGAGAGAGAGTCCTGTATCTCCTCTCTTCCACGTCTTCCTCCTCTGCACTCCTCAGGAGGAGTCCGTACAGGAGTACAGGAGAAAGTGGAGACTAGGTTTTAAAACTCGTTTGATTGTTCTTTTATTTGTTTTCCTACTGAGAGGTGTCGACACCCCAGTTCCTGGTTTTTAATATTAGCTGAACAGAGAGTGTGTGCGAGAGAGAGAGAGAGAGAGAGACAATTAAAGAAACACTCTAAAAAAAAATTTTAAAAAAAGTTTTTATACAGAGGATTTCCTTGAGCGGCTGTGGAGTTTCTGTATACAGCCATTGATGAGGTTTGATTTAGAAAATGCTTAATAAAAATGTCCTCGTGTGAGTGGACAGCTTCGTAAATGTTTTTAACCTCAAGTGAGTGGTGTGATTAAGCAAAACGGACTCAAGCCCACCTGCACTGTCTCTTGCCTCACTTCACACTCTTTCCTAACACTCAAAGGGCGCCACCCTTTCTTAAAAGGGCTACAGAGATTACTCTTATCACATTAGAGTTAGCAGCAAGCTAAGATTTGTTCAGCCAACATAATTTAATAGAAAAAAAAAAGAATCATGCATCATGTGCGATTGGCATTATGTAGTGAAGAATTATGAAAAAATGTTTTAGCAATACGTCTTCACTTCTTTGTCTTTTCTAATTGGGCTATTTTTTTTTTTTTTTTTTTTTAACCTTTCCTGATACCTGGTGCTTGCATGTCAGCTCAGTATGTGACGTTAGTATGTGTGTGTGTGCTTTGGCATCATGGTGCTACTGTGGGAGAAAGGGCGTCATTTGAGTGAAAATAACGGCAGGGGTTGGGGAGAAAAGTAGCTCGAACTGTCACAAAGGTGTCACCGTCACACTCGGTACTTCACAAACTGAGCCTGCCGTGTGAGGCCGGCACACAAAAACTGATATATAGATAGAAAGTTGGCTGTGGAAAGTTAAATTTGTATGAATGTCACCTGCCCATGCCCCATAATTGGCTGCTGTGGTTGTTGGCAGTGGTGCATTAATCCTAATGGAACAATAGTGTAAGGTAAGATAGATCATGGGATAAAATGAAAACCGGTACGTTTAATATGAGCCAAGATGTTTTTTTTTGTTTTTTTTTATTTCACGGGGAGGTATGGAAGTGTTGATAGGATGAGCCAGTGACAAAGGCGGGTTTTTATGGTACTGAAGAAAGAAGTGTTTCTCAGGGAGACATAACTTGATACATCCCTTAAGCGTATATTAACTGTGTTCCACTTACAGTCCCCTGTCCCAACTATGGATGAACACGCATGCAGTTCAGTCCACTGAGAGCGAGAGAATGCGTACACGAGTGTGTCTGGGAAGGGGGTCTGCATGCGCCACAATCTGACCTAGATTTTCTCTCCTCCACCCCCACCATCGCTTTCTCTCTTGTTTTCTCTCACTCTTGTCTCATGTAGGCCAGGGAACCTCTTAAACTCGCACATTTATAGGGATTATGGTGCTGTCCAAAACACACAGACACACACGTCAGGTGCACGTTGTATGGACCACATCGCTCAAAGAGTTAATTCTCTCGTCCCTCGTTTCCCAAGTGAATCTGTCAGGATTTTCTACTGTTTTTTTTTTTTTTTTTTTTTTTTTTTTATATAGAAGTGATTTCTATTTGCTATTCAGTCCAGAATATCAGAGGATGTAAAAAAACAAAAGCGTAAAAAGAGAAAGCCGTATACTGTCATGTTGTACCTAGTGGTGTGCGTTAGTAGGAGGGTGTTTGGTGTTCCAGCATGAAATCACAACCTGTTATCAGACTGAGTGACTATGAGAAGAGAAACTGTACAGTAACCAAATGAAGTTATAATAGTTTCTTTTTCTAAAGAAAATAAAAATGATTAACTGAAATGTGCTGCTCCGGGGTGATTTCTGTTTTGAAGCTGCCTAAATTACATTATTAAAGCAAAAGTGGATTTTTATCAGGTGAAACAAACATACCCTTGTTATGTCAAGATCAGCCAAAATGTGCTGTCCACAGAGCGCCAAATAAGATGTGCCCGTGAACACTTAAGATTTTTTGTTTTAATCTGATAAATCTCTCAGTTCTGAGGAAAGCTCTGTTTTGGTTTCTGGGGAGCTTTGCAGAGATGGTGAGAGGCGGCATTCCTCATTCGTCATCGAACCTCAAGCTCTTGTAACCGGTGGTTACAGTGTTGTTTTTGCTACGTGACACCTGGGGCCTGTGTCATGAAACAAAAGTGCGTCTCCAGACAGCCCCAGGTTCAGTCGGTACAGTGAATCACTATAAAGTGAGTTGAATTTCAGTCTGTGATTAGGTTACAGTTTCAGAAATCACTGATGAGTCAGCGCCCTGTGACACAACTTGGAGGCAGCAGGTGATCCTGACGCTATTCTGTATCCTCAACGTTCCACTTCCAGGATTGCTCCATTGCTGATGGAAATTCTGTCGGATTTCACTCATTTAGGCAGGATATCCGTTGCCTTGGGCTTCCTTTTGTGTTGGCGTTTTAAACTCCGGTCGATTTATGAGGACTATGGATAACCTTATCTCAGATCTCTGCAGGGTAAATCCAGACAGCTAGCAGACTATCTGTCCAATCTGAGTTTTCTGTTGCACAACTAAAACAGCTTTTGAATGTACTCATGTTCCACCAAAACAAGTTCCTTCCAGAGGCTATTTTGCAGCGGCACTGCGGCTTTTCCCAGTGCCAACACCGCCCAAGACGATTGTGATTGGTTTAAAGAAATGCCAATAAACCAGAGCACTTTTTTTTTTTTTTTTTCTCCCATCCCGGAATGCTGTGTGGACTCGCCAGACCCTTTTCCGCAGCGCTGTGGAGTAAGGTCTGGCAAAGCGAGACAGTACTGACACAAATGTGTTATTATGCACTACCACAAAAGTCCTGAAGAACAGAATAAACTTAACGTAACTTACTGCACATACAAGTAACATACGTGTGAAGATTCCCAGTCATAGTATATCTAGATGTGCTAAGTCAAAGGCAGCATTTGCCTTTTGCTGACAGCAAATAATACTTCAATTTGCATCGGATGGCAGGTGTCACAGCAGGGTAGGCACAGCTGCAGCTCGTAAAATGAATGACCGGTACAGATTCTTTACAGTGAGCTAATGAGCAAACATTGACAATATTATTGTTGGTTCATAGCTGCAGCTGCATCTTCCCTGCTGTGACACGTGAAACGGGAGTGTTGGGTGTGTAATGATGTCTCTTCCAGTCAAGAAGTGAACTGAGATTCCCAGCATTGATATTTTAGCATATATTTTACAGAGCTGGACATCTATTGTGACAAATCTGGTGCCTATTTACTCCCTGTGCGGTTCTCTTCAACTAGGGTCTTAGGGACCAAGTTAGGTGGAAATTTGCACTGAGTAGAGCCTAAAACAACTATTTTTTAAGTCCACCTCTACATTAAGGAGGGGCTCCTTGCAGTCAGATCAGTCCAAGTGTCTTTGATGCTGCCCATCATACCGCCTGTCCTGTGTCCCATCTATGGGTAACAGAACAGATGTACTGTATGTCTGTGGGAGCATCTCCAGAAATACTCCTGGGAAGCGAAGAGTGGGAGAATATTGATGATGACTATCCGGTGTTAATGACGGTAGACTGATCATCTCCTCTAACACTAGTGATTCACGGGTGTTTACACTCGCAGGCTGGTGCCCCCGAGGGAAGAAAAAGTCGCTATACGCGCAACATGAAGAGGGAGAGGAACCGGTTGAGCAAGGAGAAGAAGGAGAAGAAGAAGAAGGTGGCGTTTGGTGAGTGGGTGGTTGGCTATGTGTAGGGGAATTTAACCCAGGTGTTTCGTGCCAGCTGATCTTGAAAAGATGAATGATGCTTTGTGGTAGAAGTGACGTAGGTATCGTGAGTTCTCACCAGCCTGGGCGTGGCTCACTCAGCCAAATGTCAATGTTTAATCAAATGATTACAAGATCAAGGTTGAAGAAACAAACAAGCAGACAATGTATCAGTGGCGGCAGAGATTCTCCTGTTTTGGTGAGCTTAATGGTCTTAATTCAAGATTTTATGCATTTATCATATGCATGACTTTCTTTCAAAATCATGCTAATTTAAAGCAAGTTGTTTTCTAAATGATTCTCTCTGTCCGTCTGTGTTTCTCTCTCCTCTTTCTATTAATGTAAAAGCAGATTAGATCAATCCCATTAGACACCAATCCAGTCACCTGCACCATATGGTCTAAAGCTCACACGTCCCTACGTCCCCTTGGCACACTGACTTCTATTCCCCACACACACTCAATGCTGTATCCTTCTCTCCTCGCTCCTACATACGAGAACAAGTCTAAGCCTTCAGACCATATTGAGCCCCAGCAGGATTCTGGTGGTGAGCGTGGACGACGTGTGGCAGAGTGGCAACGGCTCTCCGATCGCCACAAAGGTTGAGAAATCTTCACCTGCTTGTTCCTTAATGTTTGGCTTAAAGTGTACAACAACTCTCCATTTCCTTTGTGTTCTTGTTGTTGTTGTTATGTAGATACTTGTGATAGATGTGATCAGTTATGTATTGTAAAGACACTTTGTTTGAGTGGAATCGTGTGCCAAATGCTCCATTTTCATTTCCCCCATATACGTGTTGCTATGCAGACAGTGTTGGTTTTATCCATCAAGTTTTTTGGAAACATGACTCGGAGATTTCTGCATCCATCCCATTAGTGAATAGAATCGAGCAAGGTAAGTGATAAAGTATGTCTTTGGTAATTTAGGCGAACCAACCCTTATCAAGTCCCATGGCATGAAAATGTCACTTTATGAGGTTTTTTAACATTAATATGCATTCCCCCAGCCTGCCTATGGTCCCCCAGTGGCTAGAAATGGTGATAGGTGTAAACCGAGCCCTGGGTATCCTGCTCTGCCTTTGAGAAAATGAAAGCTCAGATGGGCCGATCTGGAAGGAGCAAGGTTACCTCTCCTTTCTCTGCTTTGCCCACCCAGAGAATTTGGCCCACCCATGAGAGAGAGACATCATGGCTTTCAAAGAGCAAAGTGGCAGTTGGTCAAGGCCACACCCCCACCCTCCACCTTGCCCCCCCCCCTCTCCTCTTCAATAGCTCCTCAGACACAGAAATGGCACATACTAAGGAAAGCTCATTGTGGGACTGGCTCTAGTGGCTGTAATTCTGCACCAAGGCTGAATTTCGGGGAAGAGACTTCAGATACAGTATTAGGGGACCACTAAGGTCTATATAAAAGCATCCAAAGAGCACCATGTCATGGGACCTTTAATTTAATGTTTTCACCGGTTTACCTAAATTACTGGCTGTGAGTTTTGGTATTTTTGCTTTAATTGGAAGCATAACTAGAACCAAAGTTGCCAAAATTTAGAATTGAACCGACTGTAATCAAACACAACTTTGAAATTCATTGATCCTTTTTTTCATTTTAAGTTTTCTGGGTGATGGAACCAAAAACAAACAAAAAAGCTATAATCTTGCAGTTTGAGGACATAAATCTGCATGATTGATACTTACATTGCTTTAAATATGTTAATGTCTATTTTATTTCTACTATAAAGGCTTGTACTTCTCTTTGTTCTTCCTACAGCAGACATGATCAACCTGTATTTAGGGATGTGACAGAGTGCCTGGAAAAGAATAATTTGCTGGCAGTGCTTATATGATGTTTTTGTCTGTTCACATATTTGCCTGTTATAGAATATTCTTAACGTGGTTTGTTTGATGTCACTGAGCTCTGTCGTGATCCACCACAGGAACTTGTGTTGTCTGGACCTAAACTTCAACCAGAATAGTGACTCACCATTTTCACAGCGCTCCAATGCAGGGTCCTCTGTGCTTTAAGGCGCTGACACACCAACCCGATTATCGTCGATTATTTTTTTTACCTCGGGGAGCAGACTGATCAGTCCGACTGTCTTTTCTGCCGACGGTCAGCCGTCGGGTTAGTGTGTCAGAGCCTTTACTTCTCCATTTACGCAAGCCTTTTTTTGCTTGATATTGGCACGCACAATATAATACTCTCTCTCACATACGCACACACACACGCACAACTTTTGAACATACTCCTCTTCCACCAGAAGAAGTTAGGCTATTTTGCAGCGGTGCCGCGGCTTTTCCCGGTGCTTAGCACCGCCCAAGACGATTGTGATTGGTTTAAAGAAATGCCAATAAACCAGAGCACGTTTTTCTCCCATCCCATCCCAGAACACACACACACACACACACACACACACACACACACACACACACACACACACACACACACACACACACACACACACACATATACATATACATATAAACACACACAGTCCTGGGTCACAGAGTGCAGACACAATCCAGAGCTATGTGTGTGTCGTCTGGCTTCGGTCCATTGGGACAGCTGAGGTACAAACCGGGCGATGGAAGCAGCAGGAGAATGCCACATTAGTCCCCCCCCCCACCTCCCCTGTTGCACCAACACACAGAAAGAGAGACAACACATGTCCCCACATGCACAAAAGCAGACTCCAGCCCTACTGTTCCTTGCTCGTACACACACACAATGACACACTCACAGCTGAGCGCACACTAGTCACACACACAGAAATGCAGAGCTGAGCACATGTCTCCACAGGCTGAACAGATGCAGATCGTTGGGAGAGGTGGGGTTGTGCTCCAGGAACATTTGCCCACCCAACCCAGCAATCTACATTCCACACGGACTGCAGGGTAGAAGAGCTGTGCAGTTGTGCATGCTCCGGGATCTTCTTTGCAAAAGGCATTTTGTTGGGACCTTTACTGGTTGAAACCTGATCTGCCTTTCTGTTCCTACAGTAACCATATTCACAGCCTGCCTATGCAGCCCCCATATTCAGGTTTTCAGTTTCCTTGTCTTGTTTACATGACCCGGCTGGGCCACAGTTGGGCCTGGAATAGAAGATGAATCATCCCCTGTCTACAGAGATGAATCTGACTGTCTGTCTGTTTCTCTATATGTGCATGTGTTTATCTGTACATAAGTTTGCACGTGTTTTCATGGTTGTGTCTTTCTAATTCTCTTATAGCCTCAAGGTAGCACCTCTGCATAGCAACACTCTGGGAAGAAGCTCCAAGGGCGCATCAAAGCTATCATTTTGCAATATCTGTAAAACCCACCTACTCAAAATCTCTGTGGAGGTTATTTTCCACACTCTGCTCTTCTTCCACTGTATAAAAGGAAGAGGTACATCAATAGCCTATATTTATCATAAAGCATGTATTGTTGTGATTGATTGCATTATAATTACCCATGACTATAACTGCATTTTTGCACATACTGTATAGATGTCCTACTATACTTTACAAAACCATTCAGCCATTTGACAATTTTTGAAATTTCTGAATATAAAGAAACAACCACTCATATTATATTACCACTGGAAGCCATACATGGCTAATTCACCTAGCAGTACACGTTGTTTTCTCTATTGTCTACATGTTACTCTTCCGCTCTCTTTCCACACACACACACACACACACACACACACACACACACACACACACACACACACACACACACAAGTCCACTGCCAAAGTTACAGTATGTTCTGATGGGCAGGGTGAGGCTGTCCACTTTAAACATCACTGTGATGTGACCGTAGCTTTGCCACTGCAATGCTGCAAGTGATTCTAAGAGACTTGGGACAGTCTGGAGGCTGTTGTCACAACCTTTCTGTTGCTGGGTAAATGGTATACTTATGGTTAGTTTCAAGTTTCACGGAGAAGACAGGACAACCTGGTAAATGTTTGGAGTTTGGGAGACAGTCATGTGCTATTGGGAACCTTGGCCCTTGTTGCTAAGCTACCTTTACTTTATCTCTCCTTCTTCGTGGCTCAGGGCAATAGGTAACTTCACATTACCTGAGCTACTTCCGGGGGATTTGTAAACCAAGGGAATTGCATTTGTAAAGCAAAAAGGCAAAGCAAATACAACATGCAAATGTCTGGTACTTGCCTGTCCCTCCAGATTTGTGGTTGACCGTGTGTATGCGCATGACACAAGCTCATGTGCTGTGTCTGTGTGAGTAAACACACTCATCAGTTTCTATCACATGCTTCATCTTGTTGTGTACTTTTACTGGAACTGCACTGTACAAAATCCGATGTACATGGCTGTGTTATTCAGAAAGAGCAATGAATTCTGTGAAATTGTGCTACTGTCGGTCAACAAGAACAACTATTTAGTGTGCTCCACTCAGGCCATCTTTACTTTGAATGTTCTTATAAGAGACAGTACTTCTCAAGCAGTGGGTACTTGGTATGTCAATGTAATGCCGATTACAGTAAATCTAGTTTGAAGATGTCACACTGCATTACTTTGTCATAAGGGACAAAAGCTTCATTGAAATGTTCCCTGAAGGCATTAAACAGCATGTTATATGGTAATGTTTGCAGGACAGAATCAGGCACCAGCAGTGTACACAGTGGATATGTAGATTTTTATTTGTGTGTGTGTGTGTGTGTGTGTGTGTGTGTGGTGGTGGTGGGGGGGGTCAACCCATTGGCCTTATTCTCTCCGATGTCCTCTTTCTCTCATCCATCCCTCCCTCTCCTTTGTAGCAGCTGCTCGGTGAATTGTTGTCCTAAGAGCTTTTTCCATGGCAGTGTGGAGAGCCAGTTTCCGTCTGCTACTGACAGGAAATGCGTTGACCTGCTGAGGAGAGGAGAAAAAGGCTTCCTTTGGCAGACAAATCACACTTTGCATGGTGGATTCTTCTTTTCCTTTTTCTGCTCGTCTGTCTTTCCGTCTGGCACTCACACCCCCACATATACTCTGAGGTGGACTGAGGAAATGTTTGAGCACAGCCCATCAGCTGGGCATCAATTATTCAGTCTTTCTGCACTGCCTTAATGTTTATGTTTCACTGGTGGCTATATTAAGACCTGGAGTATGCTGTTGAAAGGAAAACTGGCTGCTTTGTAAAACATTACAGAATTATTCAGAACAGACAGAAACTCTTTGGAAGTTCTAAAAGAATAACAGCACAAACCCAGATGCACAATAGCTTTTTTTGCGGTCTGTTTTTATTTACAGGCCTCCAGTGTCAAAGGAGTAGTTTAAACATTTGAGAAATACCCTTATTTATTTTCTATGCTGTGTTCCCCCCAAGCTAAGCAAATTTTCACTTTGCGTTATGATACATGCCCAATATACACTACCAATTCGTATAAACTTGCATACGCCCTGCTCCGCCTGTCGCTTGTGGCCAATTGAATTCAGTAATTTTTCAAACCCCCTTGTTGCACAGCCAGCTTAATGGAGTTTCCGCTGCTTATCTGACAAACACTTCTGATGGAGTATTACTGGCCCATAACTCTCCGTCAGAAAGCGAATAAGCGCATTAGCCAAAATGTCAGACTTTTGCATTAAAGGTCCAGTGTGTAACGTGTTTAGTTGTTCATTATCAAAATATGTGTTGCCTGTTCACAAACTTCATGAATGTTTACCACCACCATTAATTCCAAGTATTCCTTTTGACTTGAAATTTACATTTTCATTCGGATGAACTGGGGTAGACGCTCCATATTCATGCGCCATCTTGAAATACGTTAGCCGGTAAGGGACATACAGGACATACTGCTCCACCTTTCGCGTTTTCGCTGTCACATGATAAACTCACAGGTGCTGCTAATGCTGCTAATGGGTATCTTAGCTTCCCGACCCCGGCAAGTTTGAAGAAGGAAACATGGAGGACCACACATATTCAAAATCCAAATTTCAGGAACAGGAGTCTTCTCCTTCGCCCATAAAAAGAAAAATGATATTGAAAAGAGCAAGAGACCGGCTTTTTGAAGCGTGAAGGCTACCGTAGCTGTAATACGTACTTTGAACTGCGTGGTGCGAGAGAGTTGATTGCGATATATGATCTCAACGCTAGATGGGAGAAATTCTTACACATTGGAGACCTTTAACACCCATTGTTGCCCCACAGATGCCTGGAAACCTGTGTAAACAGAAGGGTGAAATGCTTATGGTTGCATGGTTCACACAGTCAAGGTCAGTGTGAAGACTTAGACACAAATGCACATAGACAGATAAATACAAAACAAAACAGCGTGAGGCCTACCTAATTAAATTAAGGTAGTCCATCCTCTGAGTGCATTAATTCCCGAGTTCAAGAGTTCAGGGCTTAATGTTATAAAGTCAGTTAGTAAAATGTACACTGGAAATGTGAGGCAGGCAGTACGGTATTTTGCATATAGGCATACTGTACTGACATTATAGACAGAGGGTACATAATGATGTCTATTTATGTTGCTTATGTGAAAAAGGCACAAGTTCACATCTTATAGATAAACAGGTGTGTGTGTGGTGCATATCCACGTGGCCCATGTGTCTGTATGTCAGGAGTAGGACAGCTACTTGGCATGAGGCGTGACAGGACATGATATTGGCTGAGGGGACTATATGTTTGAGGAGTGAGCTCCAGGAATGGACATCTACACCAGTAGGGCATGCTGGTCTGTGGGTCATACAACCGTACAAGGGCATAGTAGAGGCAGAGGAGCATCATACCAGTCCTGCACATGCATACATATCTATGTGGGTGTGTGCTTGGGAGGAGTGACAGGGTAGTAGTGCCAGCTGGGCAGTTTAAAAATAGTGCAGAGGGGAGCATTGCAACTGCAAGGGACTCTAGGAACACATGACCGCCAGTCCGATAGTAATTCACAGCGCATTTCTCTCAGCTTTGTGATGATTGACGAGACAAGAGAGGATGATGATTAAGCTGATTTGTCTTAAAGGGCTGTATCTGAGCTGTCTGCTTTTAATCATGGGTGGCTGGTAGAAGCAAAGTGAGTGTGCTGTTAGGGGCAATGTTACAGGTATGTCAGGCTGTTACAGGTGATACAGGGACGATAAACTGAGGAGTATTGAGTCTGTGGGGAATCGGGGCGAGCAGGCGTGCAAGGACAGTGGGGCAGTAGGCTGAGTGTAGGGGGTGAAACGTGATGGGGATCAGACTGGCAGGATTAAAGAGCACTTGACTAACTTCACAACCAAGGGAAAAGATGAAGAACCGAGGAGGAGGATGCAGGAACAGCTGATTATTAAAGAAGGACCATCACACTATACACCCCCACAATACATACACACTCATGCAGATATATTAATACATTGCACACTTAGGCAAGTGAACACATTTTCTAGTGTGCACACATACAATATACACAGACATAAACTATGGTAGTGATTTAAATTGGAGGATAATCTCATGCGCAAAGTGGCTCTTTCACCTCACGTAATCTCAGTTTGGATTAAGATGGATTATTGGATTACACAGGCCTCGCAATGGGGCGGGGGGACAGACAGACAGAAAAAGATGGAAAACTGAAGCTGGGAAAATATACGAAGAGTGTATTAAATTTCAATATTGTATTATATTATTATAAAAGCATTTGACAGTGTAATCAAACTTCATGACATCTTTATGAGAAGTCCAAATTGTTTCACTTAACTTGAGGTCAAGTAAAATATCCATGACACAATTATAATGGTGTCATGACAGCCAATGCAAAACCCAACCACTTTTGACAGTTTAATGTAATGTTAACACATAAAGTTAAACAGTTTCTTTAATTTTGATAATTAGGCCTGCTGTGACATATTTATGGCAGTTAATATTGTCTAGCTTCATGTCAAATTGTCATAACACAAACATCTCAAACAATGCTAACTTTGCATTAAAAGTGTCATAATGTATAAAATGACATTTTATCATAACATTCATAAAGACTTGTTCATGTCCATGACATGTGTCATGCCACGGTTATGACAGCGTCATGTCAGTCTTATGCAGACCCCAATTCAAGTAAAGTGTTACCTATACTGGGATTGGAGAAAAAAAAACTCTGGGTTGTTTGCATTTCTTTTAAGCCAATCACAATCGTCTTGGGCGGCGCCGATGGTGGCGACGGTGCCTCTGCAAAATAGTCTGGGTGGAACATTTGCACCCCGCAGAAGAAAACGCCACATTAAATGAAGTAACTGTTCACACGTGAGCTATTTAAATTAGCTGGACCAGTGAATCGCCGGGTGTTCATGGCAATCCCCACCAATCAGTCCCAAAACGTCCCAGTACTTTGTTAGATAGTAAATGCAGTAAACATATTCTTTGTAAATATTTACAATCAAAAACTAAGCAGGCCTTCATTATTGCACGATTAAAATTTTCTTACATTTTCAGCGTGTAGCTTGCTAGCTCAAAGGTTGTTTCCTGTAGCGAAGGAATTTTGAGAACGGCAACAAACACACAGAGCGGTTATCTGAGGTCCTGTATATGTACTTCCGCTGATCCAGACTAAAGCTAAGCTAACCGGCTGCTGGCTGCAGTCATAAAAGTAGTTTCAGCAAGAAAGTGACATTAAGACCGGAAATTGATCAGAAATGAAGGATGGGACAGAGAGGAGAGGAAGAGAAAGTCATGGCAGATTGAGAGCCAAGTTTTAGCATTGGCTCCATAGCATGGACTTGACTAGTGGAGTAGAGGGAGAGGTGTGTTCCCACTGAGACACACCAGACAGACACAGTGGAGATGAAATTAGGGCATTCTTTATAGCTGAGTAGAGCAGTTGAGCTGGCAACAGAAGTAGGCTAAATAATCGTCCATATCATTAAACGGTCTCTTGTTTATTTGGGGGCAAGAGGGGGAACAGGAATGTCCATGTGACTAAAACACGCTAATAAGTTGTCCCACTAACCTTGAAAAGAAAGAAAGAACTTAACTTGTAACGGGTCACTTCTCATGTTTCTAGTCTTTTTACTAAATTTTTTTACTTCATTTTCAAATCTTTCTTTGATTTTGCATTACTTCCACATTCTTTGATTCTCTTTTGGTAACCCAAAACCTTTCCTCTGTCTCCTCAGCTCCACAGCAGGCCTAGGGTCAGTTTGAAAAGGCCAGCACACACAATCCCTGTGAGCCCTCATGCCTCTACAGGGACATATGTTGTTCAGGCTCTGTTCATAGATGAAAAGGGGATTCCAGTGGGGGTCACATGCTCCCTGCGGGGCTATAGAGAAGGCCATCCATTTCATGGATGACAAGCCATACATGGTTTCCTTTGTGTGGGATGCATGTGCAGATTTCTATTGCATTGTGCAGCTCTTCTGTTAAAGGCAACCTGTGCACAATGTGTGCCTTTTCATGTTTGGTTTCACATGTGCAGGTATTTATGTGTGTGTGTGTGTGTGTGTGTGTGTGTGTGTGTGTGTGTGTGTGTGTGTGTGTGTGTGTGTGTGTGTGAAAGATAGAGAGAGAGAGAGAAAAGATAAATGAATGTTTGTTCTTGGTCCTCAAGACTTGTAAGTGAAATGCACTAGCAGGCTAAAGTGTTCCATGAGAATAATGTGAATGAAACATTATTATTGAAGTTTTACTTAAACTATATGAGCTATATTAATACATTCTAATCAATAGACTCACACACACACACACACCTGCAGGCCGTGGTCCAGAAGCTTGTGTTGCACAGCTGAGATTGGAAGTGACTTTGGACACTCTGTATTGTTCCATCACAAGACTGATTTGCCTTGAAGCTGATAACGTCCGTGACTCGTCATTGGGATTTTTTACGACCTTGTGTATGTGTGTGAAAATGAGAGAGGGAGAGTAAGAAAAAAAAGAGAACGGAGGATAGAAGAAGATGAAGCTTAGTCAGCCCCTGCCCTTAAGAGCTGAAGTCCCTGAGGAACTGTACATCCGTCTCCATCGCAACCAGAACTGGGAAACCACCTCTCCTGTCCTCAGAGAGGTCTCATCACGCTTCACTGAGGTGAACCAGGTCAGGAACGAATCCCGACATAAATAGACCAACAAGTAAACAGGCTGACAGACAGACACACTGACTGATGGACAAAGTTTCTAGTTTCTAGTTCTAGTTTCTGAAGTCTCTTAAGGCTCAGTTAAGACAGGCCATGTGTAAACAAATGGTTTGCAGTGGTTGAAAGATGCAGATAAAACAGGGTTAAAATGAGATCATGTGTAAATGTGGGTTCTTGGTGCTCTACATAGCAATTAGAGAGAGATGGAGAGACAAAGAGAAAAGAGTGAGTGATAGATCTCACAAGGCGATCATCATACACCGGGTGTGTATGTGTGGTTGTGTGTCTGCGTGCATCAGGGGGGTGAGCAGGTTCAACAGGTCCCATGTTGGGAGGCTTGCGAGTGTTCAGGTGCTAGAATCCTATATCGGAGCCAGTGCTGACCATGGATCTATATCAAGAGCCGGCTAGGGTTTCAGCCCCAGGGGGTGATGGAGGATTATTCTGACAAAGACGGGTTCTGGCCAGCCTGAAATAACTGATCCAAACTTGCTCTGACTTTCGCACACTAATGAAGAACAGAGGGAGGAGAGGGAAAGACGAAGGGAGATGCACCTCCTGCCCCTGAGATTTCCTTCCTGTCAGGAAGTTAAAAGAAGTGCTGTGAAACAGGAGAGTGTGTCAAGGGAGCATTCTGGGAACCAGTGGAGAAAAGGCAAATGTCAGCACGTCAGATTCTACAGCTCCGGGCACAGACCTTACATTACTGACCCTTGTACACCAAGGCAAACTTTGGGACATTAATGCATAACCCATCAGTTATGGACAGAAATATTGTATGTACAGGGTTATAAGCATTGTGGTCTCTTTGACAATGAAAACAGAGAAAAATGGTTGGAGCCATGACGCTCTCCCCAGGGAGGACACTGTAATGAACAGACCGTCCTTAGTGTCTGGGGAGCAGCTATAAGTGAACCTGCAGCTATGCAAAGTAACTGTAACTCTGTAGCTTGTGTTAATTCATCAGCACAAAGCTGTCAAAGCTCAGGCAACAGTTTCTAATTTCAGACCCCTCTCTTACGTAGCCTAGTGTGTGTGTGTGTGTGTGTGTGTGTGTGCGTGCGCGTACATGTGTGTGTCTAGGTGAATATTATGTGTACGTGTGTGTGTACTTGTGCTTAGGTGTTTTAAAAGGTGTACTCTGTGGCCGTGTTGGCTCAGTGGGTGGAGTAGGCGCACATGTACTTAGAGGTTTATGCCCTGACGCAAAGGTCCAGGGTTTGAATCCGACCTGTGACAATTTCCTGCATGTCTTCCCCCTTTCTCACCTAGCTGTCTTGTCAAATAAATGCAGAAAAGCCCCAAAATAATCTTTAAAAGGACAGTATCACTTTACTATAGGTTGGGAAGTTAGGAATATTATACAGTATAGTTATAGTACATTATTTCATCAAATACATACTTAAATAATGTATTATCCTTAAGAATACAGGTAGCCTTAAATCATTAGTTGAATAATTGGGGATTACTTGTTGGATTACAGGTGTAACAATATGTTTGTTGAAGATATTTCAAATTTACAGATAGTTATCAGATCAAGTTATGTGCAGATCTGGTGTACATGATGGATATTATTTGCATAGAAGAAGCAAGCTCTGCAGTGTTATAGACAAACTGTATCAAAGACATCTTTGTACAGACCAAATTATTTCTTTCTGGCTGCCAAGCAACATGCAGTATTTTAGGAATAGTGTTTTTTTTTTGTCTCTCAGACAAAAAAAAACAGCTAAAGTGCAGTTTTTGATCTAAATGGGAAACACTTGTTGACAGTCCATTCAGCAAACATACATAACATTTTTGAAGTAAAATGTTATGAAAGGAGCACTCCAGTGATTTATCACATGAAACAGTTTATTTGTCATGGGAAGTCATCTGATAAAAAAACAGTTGTGGCTTTCTGAAGTCTGAGTCTTGGCTTGGGCTTATAGACGGGTTGCATTGTGTCAATTTTAGGATCCAGTGTTTTTGGAGTTTGACGACATACAGACACTAACAGTCAGAATATCTTCCCCTTTGCTGCCTATGGGAATTTTGTGGAAGTGCAGTACTAATTTGCTAGAGTACTCCTTCAAAATTAAAATAAGGGCAAGATTAGATTTCACTTATATATATATATATATATATATATATATATATATATATATATATATATATATATATATATATATATATATATATAGCAATGACAGTTCTTTCCTGCAAAATAAAGAGAGGCTAATATATATATATATATATATATATATATATATATATATATATATATATATATATATATATATATATATATATACATATACATATATATGTATTGCTACATCAATGTCCCGGGAGTCATTAACAGATAAGACAAATATTATAATACTTAATTTGGGTGAAGTTGCAGGCACTGGTGCCTGTCTCTTTGACAGTGGTGTGGATTTCCAATTACCCCACATATTAAAAGCGTTCTAATAATGTGGCTCTACAGAGGTAAACATAAATGTTAGATTCACATATTAAACTTATTTGAGCAATATTCCTTTTTGTTTGAAGGCATTTTAAAAACTTTTCAACATTAAATGTAACAAGATCTGGCAGTCAAGAAGAAGTGGGAGTAGAGTGAAGTGTGTTCCCAGGTGGAATGGGAGTTAGTTAGTCTTGGCCCCTCCATCCTATTTATACATTGCATTACACAGGACTATAGTGTGGAAGCACAGGATGGCCCGAGACAATGTCACGACTCATCTTTGCTCTGTGAATTCAGTTAACATTTTCTTGTTCTCTTGGTGTCATTTGTAATAATAATAAGGTAGCTGATTGTTCTTTCAGAAAGCCAATGTGATTAAGGACAACCATATACAGATAAACAGAGGTTAGCTGAGGGCATTGCATCATGTGTGGCAAACACTATTCATCTGCTTCATGCAGGTTTGAAAACACTTTCATTGCAAATAATAAGTTGAGCTCCGCTATCATTCAAGGCAAGATTTGTAGTTCTAATAAAACCTTTGATTGGTCTGCCATCTAGTGGTTCCAAGAAGTGCTGCATTTAAGTTCCAGATGGACCATAGCCAATGAGTCAAATAAATACACTTAGAAGCAGAGAAAGTGTAACTGAAACCAAAGTAAACAACACAGATCATTAGATTGGGGGGGATGACAAAAAATGACTGTGATTACTTTCCATTTTATGCTATCGGTTGGTTTTGTGTCCAAACAATTAAGCTAAATGTTGTTTCCCATTAACCCTTTAAAAAGTTAACTGCTAAATGAAAAAAAAGACACCACCATTGTCAAATAACAATGCACTATTGCTTATCTTTTGTTTTTGTAGATATTTAGAGTATTCACATTTGCCAACAGATTTAATTCATTTCAGATTTCATTTCAATGCTGGCTTTAATACAGATTGATGACAGTGCATAGAGTTTGTTAAATAGGACAATGTTAAAGCCATTAAGGCTTTCTATCAGAGGCAACAATTGGTGTTAAAGTGGCATGATTGAATTAACACATTTACTGAAGGTCAGGGCCTAAGCTACTCATTTCACGTCTTTGTTGTTTTCCAATTTGGGTGGCATTTTAGAATACTTTTAGGCCAACAAATAAATATACAAGAGATTTCATTTGTAACAGTGTGGAAAGGGATTTGAATATATATATATATATATATATATATATATATATATATATATATATATATATATATATATAATATGTATGAAATGAAAGAGAGATAAAGAGGGCGAGAGAGCGAGAGAGAGCGAGAGACTTCCTTTTGGGTTTCTGAGTTTGTGGGTGGGAGGGGCACTTATAGCAAATTAACAATTGCATGTTTTGAAGCTGATATTTGTTTTTCGCTTGACCTATGGAGATTCCTTCTGAGCTGTCAGCAAATGATTAAAAGCAATCTAAATTAGGCATAAATTAGTGAATTCTGTTTTAATTAGGAAAAGCAGGCTGGAAAATACCATAGCTCTCTAACTTCGAGGTAGCCTAACCTATAGGACTCTGCTCGGGTCTATTTCTGTCCCTCTCTGTTTTAGTACCAAAACATTGCCAAGTGGGTCTCTTCACAGCAGCAGAGGGGATAGCCTAATCTGCTAATTTCGGTGACCCGTGTGGGAAATTTAATAAAAGGAACTTAAACAACAACATATTAAACAAATACAAATGTGTTGGTTACTTTTGGCTGCATTACGGCAATCAGGCCCTAACCTTTCAATTTGTAACTAGGCTACCTCTGTCTTGTGTCCTCTAAGGTCGTGCTTCACTCATGGCTCCTATCCGTTATATAAAGTCGCTTCCTCTGTCCTACTTCTCCTTTAAGCGCCGAAAAAAACCCGGCCATGACGTCAGCAGTAAAACCTGCTCCGGCTGGGTGTCTGTCGGAAAGTGAAGTGTGTTTGGCGTGCTAGGTGTCGGAGTTTTCCCCCGTGTTGTCTGTCTTTTGTTTAGTGTTATTGTCGTTCTTTTAACTCCAATTGCCAGTTTTTGCTTACTTATTTAGAAACCCAGCACTGTAGTCGATTTATGGGATGTTTTAGAAAAGTTCCCGAAGTGCTCTTTGAGGTACCGGTGGACTGCGGACACCACCGGAGATGGATAAGCTAACCGATAGCTGAGTTGTTAGCCGAGAATCACAGCTCAAGAATACGATTAATACTAGCATGCTAACAGCTAGCTAATTTAGCTTTGCTAACCTTTAACGTCAGAACTACTGCCGGTTATTTCTCGGGCCTGGCTGCTTCCCCGTGAATAGTTCGTCAGAGGCCAGCTAACCCAGGAAGAAGACTCTGTCTACATTTAAAGGAAAAAGACATACGTGTTGTTGAGAGGTGGCGGTTGTTCGTCTCTCAGCCCAAACCAAGCATGCTGTCCAACGCACAGAACCAGCCACTGTTTCCCAACCCGGCGGGGCAGCAGAACCCGGGCGGGCAGCAGAATACTACGGGCCAGTTCCTTCCCTTCCACGCAAGACCCTCCTTACAGATCAAGAAGAATGCCATTACAGATGACTACAAGGTAACCAGCCAGGTGCTGGGGCTGGGCATCAATGGCAAGGTGCTTGAAATCTTCCAGAAGAAGACTGGAGACAAGTATGCGCTGAAGGTAGGTTATATTTAGGAAAGAAACCGTTAAGAAAGCAAGAATGTTAAGTCAGTTTAGACCTGATGCATAGCCGTGAGATCTGGATACCCTATTTTCAAGTAGAGTACCTCTACTGGAAGTTGTGTGGCCAACTGTGGGTTTAGTCCAAACTATCTCAACTGAGGCTACACACCTTTTGAGGGTCACAAAATATTAATAAAATAAAAAGACCTGGAAATCTCATTTGACTAATCGATGTGGATGGACTGAAAATTAATCATTAACGGTTTAATAGATGAAAATGCTGTCACTATTTCTAGGTTCTTTAATGTGAATATTTCTCAGTTTTCCTAGTCTTCTAATATAGTAAATTGAATACCTTTTGGTTTGTTGGTCGCTCAAAATGAGCAAACTAAAGACATCACCTGCAGCTCTTGTGATTGGCATTTTCTGACGTTTTATAGACTGGCTGAATAGATTAACGGAGTAAATAATTATTTGCAGATAAAGAGATTCTTTGTGATAATGTATTGCCCTGTGAGTGTCATGATAGTATGGGTCTACCACACCCACCTTTTTAGTTTCTATCTTCACTGGCCATGATTACTTTACCAAAAAAAATCAACCAGATGTTTGCTGATGAGTTATTAGCAGGTGATTTAAACACCTGAAATAGGATAAAGGGGTTTGTCATATTGGGGAGCGAGCTTGCTCGGTTTTGTTTGGTATTTATTGGAACATCAACAGAAGTGACGTCATGCAGGAACTCATAGTGCACCTTTTTAAAACTATAGTACGCAACTATTAGGTTACATTGAAGCCATTGCCAAATGAGTTGATACATAGCTATCAGCTAAGAGCAACAAAACTCTCTGTATTTCTCAGTATGGCAATGTTTAGAAGTGTTGTCCGTTCCCACGCAGAAGTTCGAGACATTAGTGTCAGGAATTACAACTAGAAATCCCTTTCTGTATCGGTCAATGATTGATAAAGGACAAACGTCACAACAGACTCTATCCACACACGGTTGACCGAAACACGATCCAGTGAAGCCACTTATTGCTGTAAGCCAATTCAGTTATTTCAGTATTATTATAGAAGGGATCATAGTGTCGGACTGATGTCGTGAAGTGGCGTATGTATGACACGCCAATTCGTAGGCTATTATTGGTGTGTTATGAAGACGCACAGTCGCTTTTCAGTGTGTTTATCAACGCCATTTAGCCTCCATTGAGTTACATTACCTTGCATTTGCGTGTGAATTGACGCCGTAGCGAGTAGAATGAAAGGTCAAAAATCCACGTAGGGAGGTTGGTCGGGGTGGTGGATGGGTAAAACGCAGGACTTTCACCCAGGAGACCGGGGATCGCGTCCCGCGTTGTGTCGTTTCCTTACCACGTTTTTCTTTTCCTAATCCCAACTGTTTTTTTTCTCCCCCCCTGTGTGACGTTAAAACCAACCGTAGCCTCGCGATAACACGCCACGTGGCTTTAGAAAGTGGCGTGTATGTTTATGCTGTCTGCTGTATACAGCGTAGATATACTCAAGGATTGCTCGGAATGCGTACAGATAACACGCCACTTGGCTTTAGGAAAGTGCTGTGTATGGTCATGGTGTCACGTTGATAGTGTGAAGTTTGTTAAAATAGGCACTGCACAAAATCTTCCCCAAGTGAATCACAACTTGGGAACATCCTGTGTAGTGGTTCAAACTGAAATCCAGTCTAAATAACCATGTCACCACTTGCTGCACTCATGTGTGTCTATTAAACATGAACACACACGCTCAAACGCAAACCTGTTTGATGTTGCGATGTCTTCTATATTGGTAAGCCATGTATAATTGGTATTAAACAGAGAAAGTCAACATTGCATAAGTCTATATCAAGTAAGCCAGTGAGCCATCACTACAAAAAAAATGATAGTGGTGTTATCTCTTGCTGCTTACCTACTGTAAATTATGAATGTATTTTAAAGTGACATGACTAATTCCCTGTTCAGAGTGACCACATCACATGATCAAACCTGAGTCAGGAGCCTATCTGAATGGGTCAACGCAGGGCATGACCCGCCTCTCAACCTAGATTGGATGTGCGTTTGATGCTACCTGGTGATGGTGGAGAGAGTATGCATATGGTCATAAGGAGGCTCAATTTAACTTTTATTGAATGAATATTCAATGCCTTTCAATGTAGTTGTCTAGTTTATCAAATATTATCAAACTACACTGCAGACTTGAGTGTCTGCTAACAGTGACAACCAGAGTCAGCTGACTTACATGAATTGGTCCAATGCAGGTTGAATATGTCTGTAGTAGAATATTGCTTACATTGTTGTATTAGGCATTTTCACTCTTGAAATTGCAGAATTTTTTTGGGGATAAATTAATATTATCTAAGAACTTTTAAATGTAGCCTATTCCTTAAAATGAAACGTGCGGATGTAATTATTTTATGGTAGAAATATCTTTATTTTTTAATTATTACGGTACACTCTTAATATTTACAATTATTAAATCCTAAAATTGAATTAAAATGCATGTACAGTGTTTCAATGGCATGATTTCCTCAATTGGGTCGCTGCTTGGTAAACCTTGATTTAGATCACAAAGGCACTGTGAGTTCAGAGATACTTGTAAGAAGAGGAAGTTGCATTCATTTAACTTGTATTTTTGAGTGGTTTTAATACTTGATCTGCATTCTCTCATTTTTATAAATACAAGAATCACTTTGAGCTCTACTTGAATAGCGAGACTGCTTACTAGGGCTGGGCGATATGGAGAAAATCAAATATCACAATATTTTTGACCAAATACCTCTATTGATACCGCAATGATATTGTAGTGTTGACTATTGGTGCTTTCACAAAAATAGTTACACAATGAGATTTTTGATAAATAATCATCATTAATGTGGATATAATGACTAAGTGGGTAAAGGCAAATAATAGAACAGTTACAACAGTCTGGTAAGTTCAGAAAATGACATCACTTTACTGTAATTCAGCCTTTAAAACCAGGAAAAGACAACACTTGTCATATTGCAATATCCAAAATCTAAGACGATATCTAGTCTCATATCACGATATCGATATAATATCGATATATTGCCCAGCTCTACTGCTTACCATCATGTTTTGTTGCCAGCCATCGCTACTGCCTTACAGAGTAAAAAAGGTGACTTAATGTGGGAAAATGTCATGATGTATCATAGCTACAGGAGGATATTGGGGGGGGTGGAAATGCAAAAGAATGTGGAGTAAATATTTTGGTGTTTTTCTGGACAGATGGCATCAGTGACCTCCCTTTCTCATGTCAAAACTGGAAATAGTCTTTATATGTCAGATAACTTTATGACACTCACTCACTCACTCACTCACTCACTCACTCACTCACACTCTAAAGGCCACTTGTGATGTGATTGTAAAATACTATTCTTCCTTGAACACAATTACCGTATTTTTCGGACTATAAGTCGCTCCGGAGTATAAGTCGCATCAGTCAAAAAATGCGCCATGAAGAGAAAAAAAACATATATAAGTCGCACCGGACTATAAGTCGCATTTATTTAGATTATAAATACAAGAGTTATTCAACTACACAATAGCACACAGAACAATACGCTGAATACGGTAGGTGTCCGGTATGTTAACGTAACCCATTAACAGTTATTGAACTATACAATAGCACACAGAACAACTAGCTACCAGGGCGTGGAGCATGGAGGTATTAAAAGGCGTGGAGACGAAGCTGCACCGTGAACGAGCCCCTCCCGACTCGTTCCTCCAGCTCTGGCCATCTTGCTTTCAGCCCACGATTAGCCGATTAGCTTTCTTTGTTTTCTTCATTGCAGTAAGAGTCACCTTTTCGCCAGTCTCCCTCATAAGTTTCTCCCTCATTTCAAACTCTCTTTCTGCTGCTCGATTACCGTTTTCGGCTGCATATTTCACTACCTGCAGTTTGTTATCTCTTTTCTTTCTCAGTTGTCTTTACGAGGAGCGTTCTAGTTGTCACAAGCCTAGAGCGCCCTCTCGCGGCTGTAGACGGTAATGTTTTCATGTAAAAACATGTTAAATTATATATATTTTGATATATAGGTCGCACCTGACTAAGTCGCAGGACCAGCCAAAGTAGGAAAAAAAGTGCGACTTATAGTCCGGAAAATACGGTACTCTTATAGCTCTTGCAACTTGTTGCACTTCGAAGGTGACCTGTAATGCGCTATAGCTTCATTGATATATTGTCATGCTGGTGTAAGACAGCTGTAACAAAACTGTAGACCGTAAAAAAAATTATTGATGCCTCCACTTAATGACATAATGTCCTTGTTGGTCCCCTCACTGACGTCAGCTGAGTCAGCCCCATCTGATCTACTGTATTCATTAGGTTTGCAGTAGATGCCAGGACCAGGAACCTGCCAGCCTGGCCCAAGGTGACATCACCTTGTAAAACGTACCTGTCTCTTGAACCAAGTTTTGTGCTGACAGTGCAGCTGAATAATTTGTAACTCAGCCACAGTCTCTCTCTCCCACAGACACTCACAGAGAAATGGAGTCTTGTAAGTACTAAAAATAGATATTTTAATTGTAATACATTATGCTTATTATAACCTGTCGCAGACAATCAATACCTTTTGACTTTGTTGCTTTTGTCAGCGACAAAGCTATGTGCCCTTCTGTGTTGATTGGTCTGTGTCCTGGCACGCGCACACTCTCAAAGGGTGTAAGGCAGGGGTCTCAAACTCAATTTACCTGGGGGCCGCTGGAGGCACAGTCTGGGTGAGGCTGGGCCGCATCAGGTTTTCCACAAGAAAAGCTTTGTTAAAAAAATTCCAATCTTCTCAAATATCTTTATTTTTATTATTTATATTCTTTTATCCCGCCGCGTACGCATCACTTTGATTTACTTTGTCAGAGAGAGAGACCTCATATTAACTCTCTAAGTACCAGTACCCCCCCGGGAAAAAGAATTTGAAAAATAAACCGGGAAATGGCACTTTCTGGAGACTTTTGTGCAAATAAATGGAGAAATTGAGTCTTACATGATATGTGCAAAACTGCAAGGTTAAGAGCCTATACTCTGCATTGTTGTTGTATCAACAGGTATTAGGGCATTTACATTACTGTTAATCAGTCATCACTTGATTACACATTGTATTACCTTGTTATGATATAAGAAGTGACCCATACAATGTGCCAAACATAATGTGCTACATGAAGAGATAGACATGCAGCATGTCAGTAGCAACAGCTGACAAGATTTGGGTCTGTGGTGAGCAGGTCCACCTCACACAAACTTCTTTTCCCATTCTCTCTCTTTACTTACACACACACACACACACACACACAAATATGCACGCACGCACACCGAGTGGGGCTCTCCGATGCTCGGAGGTGAGCCGTGGCCTGCTCGGAGCCCTACCGCTGGCGGAGATGCGACAGCGAGGACCGGTTCCACGGCTTGGTCAGGGACATGAACTCGTAGCGGCCGGTGAAGCTTCCGAGCACCGGGCTTCCACCACTGTGAACGGGGTTTTTAGCTTTAGGAG
This sequence comes from Perca flavescens, assembly GCF_004354835.1. Classification (NCBI taxonomy): domain Eukaryota; kingdom Metazoa; phylum Chordata; class Actinopteri; order Perciformes; family Percidae; genus Perca; species Perca flavescens. Next base: position 28,098,829 of record NC_041334.1, on the reverse strand, counting down.
AAGGCATTTTATCTGTTAATTCTACCGACGTAGACACTAGGCGTTATGTAGTTGACCCGCGGTGGTGAATTGTCTGCAGTTCTGGGAGGGTTGTTTCCGTGTTCTGATTGTTCTCATCTCAGCTCCGCCGAGACAAAATAGACATGCCATTTCAAAAAATATAATTTATTAATGTATCATCATCATTCAAATATGTTTTCAAAAGCATCATTTTCATACATTTTTTTGTGACATATTTAGACTGCAAGCAGGCACATGTGGACAAACGAGCAGGCTTATGTGCCGGGGCCGAGCCCCGGAGAGCCCCGGCCTAATTTAACCCCTGGTTATATACATTTAATATACATATATGTATACGTATAATGTCCCGCTGGGAAGCAACTTAAAAAAAGTGTTGTGAACGCAGCGCGCTGGGACGAATGTCCGCATGTGCCCAATAGAAACGAGGCAGCCAGCCAGGCACGGAAGAAAACACTCCATGGCAACGCTGCTGTAACTTTCACTCATTGAGGAATGTTTCTTTGCTTGCTTCAAGCCCGGCCGATGTCCCGCCCCCGAGAGCCATATACCCCACGGTGATTGGTAGCTTCGTTCAGCCCACACAACACTGTAAAGTACCATACATATCACACTCGCGGGCCGCACTAACATTAAACTTTCATATTAAGGCGGGGGCCACAAACTATCGTCCCGCGGGCCGCAATTTGCCCGCGGGCCGCGAGTTTGAGACCCCTGGTGTAAGGCATCTGCAGGTATCGCCTTACAGTGAGTACATTTATAGAGAATATAAGAAACCAGGGGTCTCATGTATAAATGACAAGGTTGCGTATGCTGGTTTTGTGTTTTTAGCTGAGCTAGACCTAAGAATATCTGGTTAATACAGATCGGAGATGCTGTTTTGCTCTCATTGTACTCTTTGAAGTTAGCTGGGAGTGATGTAATGTAGAGTTTTATGTGGACTAAGCACTGAGCTGGACTCCCTTTTTTTTAAAAAGAAAATAATGTGAGTAACAGGAAAACTAGCTTTAAAAGCGACATTTTCTTTTAAAGGGGTGATAGAATGATTATATAGGGTATTTCACACTGTTCCTTAAGGTCTCCTAATGGGGTATGTAACATTGGTTGGGCGGAAAATGTCCCAGTTGATATTTTATGGGTCCTTATCAGGGCTCTAGAGTGCGACCAATTTGGTCGCAAATGCTACCAAAATTTGTAAGGGTGCGACTAAGATTTTTCCTAGGTCGCACCGGTGCACCTAACGTCCTCGCATCCGCTGCCTCTACACTAACGAAGCGATGTCGTTTATATCGATGTGGTTTATTGTTGCGTTACATGACCCATTCCTTCTGGAAAGCCGTGCCTGTGTTTGGATCTCTCCTCCGCGCAGCCCCGCCCCCATTCACTCACACACCGGCCGGCTCACCTGCAACATGGAGAGACTCAGCGCCGCTGGTCCACATGCTGACATTCGTGTACAGTTTTAATTGTTATTAACACAGCTGTATATTAAGTATGAGAGGGAAACCTGTATTGGTACCAGTGTTTCCGCTGGTAACTATCTGGCGAAAAACACAGAAAAAGTTATTATATGCAACTAACTTTAGTTCGTTGAGTAATAGCGTGTGAGACGGAGCCTGCTGGACCTGGGCGAGAGAAGTGACCCATGGCCACATTATCATAGTTCATAAAAATGCAGCGCAGTGACGATACAGGCAATTCGTAGCCTACACAAGACGTGTGTAATGCCGCTGACCCGCATTCAACCCGTGCTGGACCCATTCATAATGAGTCGGCCATCACTCTGTGAGTAGAATACGCTTCAGTCCATCTCTCTCCCTATATGAGCTACTGGGCTATCCGGGTCTGTTATTGAAAACAAGTGAAGGAGCTTTCTCAGAGAGAGATAGATATATATATATATATTTTAAATATATCCCAGGCTATTTATTTCAGATAATTTACATGTGTTGCAGCTGTATATTTTGAAATTGGGAAGGAAACCTTCTTTGCATTTTATTTTAGTCACATCTGTTTTAATAAAAGAGCTTGTGAAAAGTGGCTTTGACTTAAAACTGAACATTTAGCCCACTTTGTAAAAAAATATCGCCCTTCAGCCGAAAAATGCAGAGATATGATTTTTAGTCCTGGATTAGTGGAAGATCTGATAAGAATCAGTGTGGAGGGGTATAGTATAATTGTGCTTCAAATAAAAAATAATGTACCAACTCCTTATTCTTTTTTAAAATAATTGACATATATGAATGTATATGGAGTGTGATAAAAAGGTGACCTTGAAATTGTGGCGTTAATGGCGATGCGAGAAAAAATTTGGGTGCACCTAAATAAAAAAAGTTAGGTGCACCAGTGTGACTAAAGCAAAAAGTTAGTCTGGAGCCCTGCTTATGCATCCCTGTGTTTTGGCCCTATTTGGAACGACAGCTTTTCTTCCAAATATGGTATGCTCATGAATATTTAGATGAGCTGCGCGCTGATTGGTTGGGCGAACCACATACACACATAGACACGGAGCTACACACCGGGCTACACAAAGACACGTAGCTACACACACACACACACACAGCGCTACACAAACGCACAGAGGTACACAAACTCTGTGACATGCCCAGACATGCCCGGGCGCAGCCGTGGCTGCAGTGTGCCTAAAACTGTGGAGACAAAATGCAAAGTTTCGACACTTTCATTACAACTAGTGTTGTTGTAACGTTACCCTTGGAACCTCCACCAAAGAATCACAACTCACCCTGTAGCTAGTCAGCGTGGGGAAATTTAGCGGAGAGTGAATCCCTGCAGGCACGTCCTCTGCAGCGCTGCATTAGATTCAAACTCCCGCTCCATTGTCCGATATCTACTCATTCTAAACGCTTCTCTCTGGGCCAGTATTCCATTGGACAGCCTGGAATACTGCATTTACGACGTCTGCTGTCACGGCAGATTGTGGAGCTCTTGAAGTCCGACACTGTCTTACCAAATTTGCAATTAGCCATACGTTTTTGTAAAACAGCCCATATTTGAGCTCTACATAGTTGATTTCTCGCATAAAGTCTCAGAAGTGAATTTAGTGATGTAATATCAGATCTGCGTGACCTAGATTCAGAAGGCTAAGCTGACCTCAGGTCAGTGGTGTAGCCTATGCAAATGTTGGGGCGTGACAAAGACTAGGAGTTGAGAAGTTGACGTCAACTTTTAGCTTTGTTGAGATTCGCCCGTTTTCAGCAGCAGTTTAAAATTGTGAGATTTGCGGAGGAAAGAGGTGTCTGGGATTTTGAGGTTCTATGCATGTCCTATTTACCCACCAAACTGTTGTTTTTCAACAATGAAAGCAGTCAACCTAGGGAAACACTGGAAGTGATGGCCAACAAGACGTTTTGAAGTCTGGTTCTGCCTCATCTGGAAAGAAACTCAGTGAAATGTGTGTCGTTAAGGTGATGGAATCCCCGACACAGTGACTTAGGCAGCATGGTGGCCCAACGGTTAGCACTGTGGCCTCGCAGCAAGAAGGTTCTTTCTGTTTGGAGTTTGCATGTTCTCCCCACGTTTGCGTGGGTTTCCTCCGGGTGCTCCGGTTTCCCCCACCATCAAAAACATGTACTAGGTTTTCCAGTCAGGGCCCTTGGTCAAGGCACTGGCTCAGATCTGCAGTTGGTCCCCGGGCGCTGTGATTGGCTGCCCACTGCTCCCTTGAGGGATGGGTTAAATGCAGAGAATGAATTTCGCTACATGATTGTGTAAGTGACAATCAGTTGAAGTTGCTGTTCCTGAAATTTGGGAAGATGTGGAAGTCACTGTGGTAAGTAGAAACACCTGTCAGGGGTTGGCTAAGAAAAGAGGAACTGGTAACATTGGCCTGTTCAAATGGAAGCTCGTTCTTGTGTTATAGGGTTGGGATAGGCCTGTCACAATATGAAATAAATCAATTAATCGCATGATAAATAATCTTAAATATTCTTTAGAAATGAAAGTTTATTGATCTTTGAAAAGGTGTACCTGCATTATTATGCCATTATCATTATATTGATGAAAGTGGTCTCAGAACGACAATATTATCGTTAATTGCAATCATTTCTGGGACAATTTATTGTAAATTTTAATCGTGACAGGCCTAGGTTTGGATTTCTAAAATTTCCTCTTGGACTACTGTAGAACAGAAAAATCCTGACTTTGTCTTTCTATTGACATCCACCATCCCACACATCATAAATCTTTCTGAATCTAGCATGGACACTATCAACATGTTTTATTAAAGATTAACACAGAGAGGAAGAGCCAGGCCCATGCTTCAATCATGAGCTGGTGAGAAAAAGGAAGGAAAAGGAGGGAGGGAGAGAGGAAGGAAGAGGTTCTCTGGTGGCCTTTTTTATTTTTCTACTCCTTTTGTCTAACTGTACCCTAAGAAGAGTGGCTTATCTTGCTAATTGGAAGAGTACCTACTCATTATTTCACTAAACCACTGATACTGCTTAATTCATTTATAATCATTTTCCCTGTTGTGGAAAATTATATTTTGCCTCAGTAATGTGGTCTCTTTGACTTTACTGGTCATCTCCGCTATTCTCGTAGTAATTGACAATATTGGCAATAATAGTGGCAGTTTATATCTTACAAATGCTGTCCTTACGTTTCACTATTAAGGAAAGTGTGTGTGGGTGTGGGTGTGGGTGTGGGAGGGAATTATTGAGGAATGTGTATTTTATTTTTGGGGGGAGCGGACTATTTATGTGGTCAGTAGTTACAGCCCTACAGACTAAGAGGCTAAGCCAAACAAGCCTGTTTATTGACTATAACTTAAAAGACATGTCTTTTTTTCCCCGCTTGTCCAATAGAGTGCTTATTGGTAGTACCTACTCGACTGGCTATAAGTCGGTGATCATTGAAGGATCTGTATTGTTTGACGTTGTTATGGCAAAGCTATGACGGATCACTTAATGCCACAAGAGCTTATTTCTCCCATCAGATGTTTATGAAAATATTTGTTTGACATTTGTCCCAAACAGATTAGCTGAAGTTAAAGCTCCTTTGGTAAACATTTATCTTGGTGTTGTAAGCTCCTTTGACATAATATGATTTAGAGGATTTATATCGTCTGATTGACTGCAGTATCCACCAACCCCCACGCATTAACCTTGTCTTTCTCTGTTGCCTCCCTTTCTGTTGGGGGAAGTGTATTTGAAAGGATGTGGTATTGTAGTTGTGATAGATGGACTCAGAACTTGTTAACCAATTGTATCTGTGATACAGAGTAATTTCCAAGCTGATGAAGCACTCTGTCATACTGAAACAGCACTTATTTATGAATGGTTGTGGATACTTCCTTAATGGGCTCTCAAGAGACATAACTTTCTTTTCATATTGTTATGGATGCTGGACTCATTCTCCACCAACTTTTCTTTGTGTATATTTTGTTCTGCTTCGGTCTTATGATCAGTAGCATATTGTCAGTAAAGTCATGTACCAGTGTGTCAACTCTGTCACTTCACATACATTCTTTTTTTTTTAATTCTTTTTGTGACTGATCTCATCTCCTAAAAAGGAAGTAAAGTGGTTGAATAGTGCTGAATGGTGTTAACGGTAAAGGGAAGTGAATGTTTTTCTGTTTTCCAGAGTTCATTCATTCAATGTGCCTCACATGTACTCCGTTGCTCTTGTATGAATATTAGCCAAAAGATGTAAAAACACTAATTTGAAGCCACATTTGGTTTTGGTGCATAGAAGAGCAACAAGTCCTCACTTTTCAGAAGCTATAACTAGCAAAATGTTGATATTTTACTTTATCAATTCAAATTTAAATAGATTGATTAGGGCCTGAGCACCGACGTCAGTTGGCGAAGGCCCTATTGCAATTGCTCGTGATTATTATTATTCCTCTGGGCTTTAAACACATTTTTGAGGGGTTAAGCGTCATTTATGGTTCTGCTGTTGAACAAACGCTGTTTGTTGTGGATATCATAGCAACGTTATCCGGTTTTCCTTGTTGAATGATGAATAGATTACAGCTGCCTGCTGGTATGGACAGTTATTTCCTCTCACGCAGGCGCAGAATGTACGTGGTACTTGGCAGTCTGCTGTAGTCCCTGCAGTGTGTTCTAGTGCTAATTGTTGGCCAAGACAAGGGCGACGAGGGCCGACGTGAGGCGACGCCACGGTCGGTCGGTCGTCGTATCCACGGTCGGTCGGAAGCTGTTGTAGCTTGACTTTACATTGTCCAACCTGTCTGAAACTTAATATGCTGGATAAAAGTCCCAGCCTGGAGACATCTACATGGCCATATTCAGTCATGGTCATAGCGCCACCTGTTGGCAACAGGAATTGAGCCTTATGTGGCAAACATCATCCGATTTACATAACATTTTCATGGTGTGTTCTACACATGATTTACAGCAACATATAATTAGTCTGTTCTCTAGCGCCACATAGTGGACAGAGGAACGGTTACAGGCAACTGGCATCCTGCCAGTACCCCCGACGAGCTGGGAGGGGTGAGGGCCCCTTCATCGCTGCTTGCAGCTTAAATTTTTATTATTGATTCATTTCATGTTGATCACCTAATTGATATAGTTGGCTGTTTGTTTTAACAGTGGTGTCTTTAGATTCTAACATCGTGGAAAAGACAATGGGACACATTTTAACATTAAAGGAATGGGGAAATAAGTTACTCGTTTTCTTGCCAAGAGTTACATGAGAAGATCAGTATCACTCTCCAGGGTTTTCCCTAGCTTTTTAAAGTGCATGTGACATCATGTGATAATTTGCATATTAGTGAGATCATCACACCCATTATTTTGCATCCTGCTTAGTGGTTATCGGTTGCAGTCACAGACCGTAAAAATAAGTCTGTAGTTGCAACGAGGGAGAGATCACTAAAGCAAAACTTGGAGGAGCAGCTTGTCACTAAAAGGAGAATAGCTGGTCCACCTTAAAAGTCAGCCCACCTTAAGTTAGTGAGCTTGTGCTGAAGTTTTTTGCTAGCTCTGTGGCTGCTAACTCCTTAATAAAAAAAAATACTTAAGCACTGGGCCTAAGCCGTGTGACAGGGAAAACCCTGCTCTCACATCTGTATGGTAAATGTTTAGCTGAGCCAGCTAGTCGTGCAGCCCGTGAAAAGGTAACAGAATCAACATCTCTAGCTCACTAATTAACACGTTATATGTCTTTTGTTTAATCAATTTGTAGTTTTATGGGGGTTTATGTGCCAGAATGTCAGGGCGGAGGCCAGTAACTTCCTGAAGTCTTCACTGGTTGCCTGGCAACTGGTCTGTATTGTGCTTCTCTAGTTCAATTAGTCTGTCTAAAACATACACTGTTTATTTGCTCACGTCACACAAGAGCCAAATCACCAGCTCAGTGTGAACCCCCTGTCATTTGAACTCTGATAACACACCCGTCTGTTTGTATTATGCAGTAAAGCCAAGTATCATCTGTTGCATCAGGCCCAGTGAGGAATTTTACAACACGAAGCATAAGGTGTCAGAAGGGAGGAGTTAGTGAAGCCACCTCAAAGGGACAGATGGAGATATAGGGTGTCAAATAGGGCTGAATAATTTTTGAAAAATAATCTAATTGCGATTTTTCCCAAATATTGCGATTCTTTTTGAAGCTCTTTGTCTTCTGCAGGGCTCGACATTAAGGCTTGTCCGCTTGTCCGGGACAAGTGGATTTTTTGTAGGACAAGTGGAAGAGAAATTTACTTGCCCCACTGGACAAGTTAAAACTCAAACAAATCAAAATGCCACTCATTTCGTCAATGTTACAGAATTGAAACAAATACATATTTTACCCCACAATCCCGGGCAGCGGGTCGGCGGGCCGCTAACGTTAGACCCAGCCCGCTGTTCAGCGCATTCTCGAAAAGCGAAGCAGCATGAAAGCACGGCGAGCTAGCGGTGTTAGCTTGCTAACTCCACCTTAACGTTACCTCCTCGCCACATCGTTCACAGAAAACAAGCTGAAAACAGAAGTCACTCATGGCGATAGCAATGTGCTTTGTGTGGATGAAGCATTATATACGTTATTATGTGCCACTCATTCCGTTTATGTTACAGATTTTACTTTACCGATTTGAAACAAATACATTAACTAACTTTAGACCCAGCAGCAGCGGGAGAGCGGACCGCTGACGTTAGACCCAGCCCACTGTTCAGCTCCTTCTCTGTAAGCGATACAGCATGAAAGCACCGCGGAACCAGCAAGCCAGGCAGCCGGTGTTAGTTAGCTAACGTTAGCATGCTAACTACGCTTTAACGTTACCCCGTCCCCACATCGTTCACAGAAAACGAGCCGAATAAAGCTGTCACTCGTGGCGATAGAAGTGTGTTTTGTGCGGATGAAGCATGAAGTTAATTTGACTCTTGACGGCTGGCTCTCTGCCTCGTAACGTTACTAGCTGCTCCGCTACTCGTTTGTAGCGGATTAAATATCAGGTAATAATCAACTGTAAAGTAGCTACACATTTTTAAAGGATCCCTTGGTAAGTGAAATTGTAAAAAAAAAAAAAAAAAAACACGTTGACACCAACATTTTAACACCGGCTAGCTCGCCATGCTTTCATGCTGCTTCGCTTTCGGAGAATGCGCTGAACAGCGGGCTGGGTCTAACGTTAGCGGCCCGCCGACCCGCTGCCCGGGATTGTGGGGTAAAATATGTATTTGTTTCAATTCTGTAACATTGACGAAATGAGTGGCATTTTGATTTGTTTGAGTTTTAACTTGTCCAGTGGGGCAAGTAAATTTCTCTTCCACTTGTCCTACAAAAAATCCACTTGTCCCGGACAAGCGGACAAGCCTTAATGTCGAGCCCTGGATAAGTTCAAGTCACCACTACCTCTGGTCAAAATATTGAATTAGTATCTCAATATATTGACTCAGTATCTCAGAATATAAACAAAGAATATCAAAGTAATGAGAAACTATAAAATATTGACTTAATCTCAATATATTGGCTTAGTATCGTAATATATTGACTTAGTAACTCAACATATTGGTTGAGTATCTCAATATATTGATTTAGTAACTCAGAATATTGACTAAGAATCTCAAAGCAATGAGAACATTCAAAATATTGACTTACAATCTCAATATATTGACTCAATATCTCAAAATATCTCAATTGACATAGTAACTTAGAATATTGACTAGGAATCTGAAAGTAATGAGAAACTTTAAAATATTCACTTAGAATCTCAATATATTAACTTCTGCACACCGGTGTGCAAAGTATAACTTTGTATTATGAGTCTGGAGATCCTTTTTTCTTGTTGAAGGGGAAATCTGTTCTTGGGACACATTTGTTTCTACTGTTTAAACTGAATTGTATTAATGTTGATAGTGTTTGGATGCTTTCAATGGTTTCTTAAAATTCTGCATTAGCAAAACATAAAAAAAATTATAAAATGATTAATCTTTACCCGGACAAGTGACTTTTGTTCATGGACAAGTGAAACGTAAATGTACTTGTCCGAAGGACAAGTGCCTCAAAAAGTTAATGTCAAGCCCTGTCTTCTGTATTATTTAACAAAGACCAACAATAAATCATTGTATAGTATGAACAACACAAGATTAGATAGATTAAACAAACGGGTGTGTGTATATACAGTATGTGATGATGAAATTAGGTGATCCATGAATTTATATTAGACATATTTTATTTAACTACTTCAATCACAGTAGTATATTGAGCACTAGGAAATCGCGTTTTAACATATCACGATATTATTGCAAATGTAATTAATCGTTGACAAAATTATATAATTAAGCTGTATGTTCAACAACAAAACGGATGCGCGAGATAAAGCTGTTTTCACACATACAGGTAATTCACTTCTCGTTCCTCGCCTAAACATTCAAATCATTTTGACTTTAGTCGCACAACCTTGCCCCTATTTTCACCTGTTGCTGAGTAATGTACATTAACATCCCATGGTCTCTTGAATGTAGCATACCTGTAGCAAGCTCCCTCGTAGTAACTAGCGCTAAAAAAAACTGCAAAGAAGAAATGCTCTGTGCTACAAAGCGGCGATTGCTTGTTATTTAAGCCGCTACAGACCTCTGTCACAGCTCGTCGTATCAGCGGCATTTAGTAGATGTGTTGAGCCGCGAGGGAGTTCCTCGACACCGGCTCCGGTGCTCCGTCCGCTCAGCTGTAGCTGGTGGTTCGGTTACCATGAGCTGCCGGTCATTCCGGCTGAGTTTACAGTTAAGTAAGTAATGAAACGACTAGTTAAGAAAAGAACTAATGTTAGTCCCAGTCGCTGCCATGTTGTTTGAGTATCTCTATGGCAAACGCGCAGGGGGAGGGCTGAGCCCGTTCGGAACTACGGGAGCCCAGAGGGGAGCGTCGGCAAATGTTGGAAGAAAAAAAAACCAGATTTTCATTTAAACAAATGGACGTTAACTACACATTTGAGTTAATCGATGAAATCAATTTATCGCCCAGCCCTAGCAGGAAGTGAAACAGCGAGAACATCCAGTCAGTTTACCGAAATACACCTTACACCGTATATGTCTCTTCTACAACATCCCGGACAACAAGATTAATCTTGGAGGTGGAAAAACATAATGGACATCCCTGAACACTGCACATGGCACAGCCGACCAACAGCGCAGACCTGGTGGAAAATCCGGGTGAGCATGCTATTCTTATGGATTGTTTGAAAACAGGTTGACCAAAAATGTTAGCACAAACTTTGAGTTGATAATACAATTTAGTTTTTAGTTTAGCAGATAGGCTGCTGAGCCAGGCTGTGCTGCCGTACAACATGACACTCTGAATCACTGAAGTAATGTCTGAATGTGTGGGTTGCCAAGAAGAAAAGGACAAACAAGTGTGATGAGGACCATAAAGGCATAACTTTCTAAAGTTCAAGACCGTTAAAGCTCAGAGTGTTTGAAGGAGGAAAGCCCCTGTTTTTAAAGGAATACAAAGACTATCAACTGAAATAAGTGTGGAGTGTGGATCGGGAAATGCCTGTGTGTGGAACACTAGACCGACGCGGACCCTCAATAGAATATGCATAGAACCGCGTGTGCGCCGAAGCAGAAAGTATGTTGGAGGCTTTACTAGGAACGTGTTCACCAACTGTGTGTGGATCATGCGTTTATCTGTTAGCTAAGACTGACTAATCAGTTATCAGGAACTCTGTTTATTGTCTTACAGTCTCGTAGTGAAGTCATATAACTGTTCATACAGCACAGATTTTTCAATATTGTTGAAACCTTTTCAACTTGTGTGGATGCAGCATCACCTACTTTGTGCTGCCCTGTATGAATTCAGGCCTATTTTTGTACACTTGTCTTTGCATTGTCTTTATATTAATGCCATTGCACTTACATAAAATAGTTCCCTTTTGTAGCCACATAAAACAGTGAAGTTGTTTATATGCATTACATACACTCAGTACATGATTAATACCAGTGTATACACGCATACACACGGATATCTGTTGGGCTCGTGGCCTAGCAGATGTCTTTAATCAGATCGTGTCCTACTAACATACAAACATGTTTGCTGCTTCACCAAGCGCACAATGTACAAATCGCATACACAAAGAGACACCTCTTATATTGTTGTTAAACCCTTTTGTCAGGTTAAGCGTCTTTTCTGATTGAGCCAAGTTTAACCTGTCACCCCTCAATAATCTTTCCTCCACAGAATTTCACTGCCCCATCACGCTCAGTGCAATATTTCTTTCTGGTTTCACCATATCAACCCTGGACTTTTCTTGGCTCATGAGTGGCAGGTGGAGGATTGGTGGTGCTTCAGCTTACCCCCCTCCCACCTCCCACGGTCATGCCTTGGGCTCGGGAGCTTTTGTGATTGCTAGAGGAAGTGTATTGTGTGCCCATCTGCCCCCCCCCCCTCATCTCCCTCTTTCTCCAAAAGCTTCAGTGTTTACCCTCAAAGGGCCAACAGCAGATGTGGGTCTATGCAGTCACACAAGCCCCATCAGCAGTTATGGGGGGTGTGTTCTCGGGGGGGAGGGGGTCTTCTTGTGCGCGTATACGATTGCGCATGTGTTAAGAAGACGGTGTGAAGTCTTTGTTTATGGAGGGAAGTCTGCTATATTTAGATGTGGTAATATTAGTTTTGGCGCATGATTCTTGTTTCCAGTGCATGCATGTATCGGTCTTTTAGTTCCTCTTGGCCATCAGAGCAGTAACATCAGGGTAACAATTTTTTTTTGGGATCAATAAAAATCTATCAATTCTGAAAAATTTCAAAACTTCCTTGTGCATAACTGAGCAAACTAAACACTTTTTTTTTAAGATAATTTTTTTGGCCATTTTCAGGCCTTTATTTCCACAGGACAGATGAAGACATAAAAGGGGAGACAGAGGGGGAATGACATTAGTGTTAATTTTGTCACCTATTTTTAATTTAGTCTTAGTCTTCTGCCAAATGTCCTTTTTAGTTTGTCATATTTAGTCATTCACATATCTTTTTTTCTTTAGTCAAGTTTTAGTCGACTAAAAGTCTCATCATTTTAGTCTAGTTTTAGTCAAAAGAGAACTCAAGGTATAAATAGCAATGGTTACATCTTCATCAGAGTCCTGATGAAGATGTAACTAACGTACTTCAAAACGTTAGTCACTGTTATGCACCTTAAAAAATAAAATCTTCAAGTAAGAAGACATCTGTGTTGCACTGGCAATTTTTTGCTATTTATGCTGTTGTGTCCTGCCTTGGTTGCACCGGATTGTTGTGGTCTGCAGAAGCGCAGAGAACTTCCCCTTTTTTTCTAGAACTCAAGGTATCTTAGTCAAGTTTTAGTCAAAACATTTAGTCTTTTTTTTTTAAATAAATTATTTCTGAGATTATTTCTGATAACCATTTCAGTCAAATAGTTATATAAAAATAAATTATATAAAGTTATATAAATATCGAGCCTCTTCCTTATTTCACCAGTAAATTCCTGTTAAACGACAAAAACAACTACTGAATGGGAAAATGGTATTTTACAATAACATTGAACGCAGCACAAGACTGGCGAGGCAAGTTTGAAGTGAACGCAACATATGTGTTGTTTTTCAGACACCGACAGCTGCAGACTGTCGTACGTCCCCTTGTTATCTTCTACAGTGAAATACAGACAAACCTTTACACCGTTTAGCTGTCAGCGTTTTAACCGTGTTTACTCCAGCTGCTAGCTAACGGTAGGTTAACATTACCTGCTGCCAAGTGTAGTGTTAACTTACGATTATCATGTCTTCAAATCGATATCTCCATGTGTCAAATACATTTTTCTATTAAAGCCATGTAGGATATTTAATTTTATAGCTTTTCAAGCTTCAAAAACTAAACATTCTGAAGTGCTCTAATGCTAAATAAATTGGATACATAAAACTACAGCACTGAGCACATGGCACTTCCTGAATGTGCAAAACATAACAGAATATGTAAACAAATGTTAGGCCTACATTAAATTGTAAACAGAAATAATCTATTATGAGCCTGCCGATTATCGATGCAGCATCGTCCATGTCCACAATTCGATGCATGCACACTTCTACTGCCAACTGAGCTAACCCGGCCACCAAACTAAACATTTGTACATTACTTACTATTATTTATTAGTTAGTGATGTCACTTGAGACAGTGTTGCAGTTGATGCAAAGACCTAAAGGCTATTAGCTAGCAACAATTTGATGGCAAATTTGAATCAGACGATTCTTATTCTAAGTGTGTTTATTTGTAGCCTTAAATTCACGAGTCAAAGAAACCCAATGTGCAATAAGACATTTGACAAGTCCTACTCATCTTCCACACACACTGATGTTTAAGAGAGTTGATCTGGCCACTTGCCCCAACATAGACCCAATGTGGTGTTATTGACTTAGTTGTGATTCCAGATGCAGTCAGACAGGCAATATCTTTGGGCTAGTAGTACTTAGCAAATGCTGAGCCTATGATGGTAAGCTAAGTAGAGATAGGGGAGATAACATAACTTTGAACAGAGAAAGGATTTTACAATAAAAACAGGGCTTTGAAGAGTCATTTTTTGGATGCATCAGAGTTTTTATGTCCAGAATCTTACTGTGTACATGCAGATGAACAGTCCCAGTACCCAGAGGTCCCCATTTACCCGCCGGTAAAACTCAGCTGGATGACTCGCGTCAGCTGGTTGGAAATCTGCGACTTTTCCTCCTTAGCGTTCCCAACACTCTTTTAGTTGCGTCATCCTCCCTAGGTCCGCCCTCTTGTCCAAATGCGATCACGGCCAAAATGCAAACTGCTGGCTTCAAAACAGCAGTCCGCAAACCAATGGGTGACGTTATGTCTATGCTGTCAGTGCTGTTGGTGTTTTCAAACCCATCTTTCAGACGAAGATAGCATGATTTGAAGTGGAGGACAATATTTATAAATGAGCCTGATAACCACAAGCTGTCTAAAGATGCTAATAATTTCATTGTAACTGCATGTGGCTATTATGGCTGATCTTTGTGAATTGGACTGTTTTTGCAACAAAGCTCATTTAAGGAGCCAGTTTTGTGCCTTATGTATGCATATTCCCTAATTAAATGGCTTTGAGAAGCCACAAAGCAGCGCAATCTTTTTTTCCTGTCAGTTTTGGCAGTGAAACCATTTTGTTCAATTTCTGTGACATTATCAAGTTGCACATCAATGATAAAACTAGGGAAAACAATGTCATACAGTGCATACAGTACATTAGATACATTGTTACGGTACAGATGCTGTGGCCACACCAACAGTTAACTGGAGAGATACCAGATCTGTCATCAAGCTGTTTGTGCCGCAGCGCAGTATGACTATTTGAGAATTTTTAATATACTATTATGCAGAACATGCTATTATTCATTCCTGCAGTTTAAACTTTTATAAATCCATTTATATCATTCATACCTGTAGCGGAAGAAGATGTATTTCCCAGTGGTAAAATAATATTGTCTGCCTATAAACGGATTATCAAATTTACTTTTTAAATTTTGATTTTGTGGCTCACTTTCACTGTCAAAATCTTTGTAAATTATCTATTTTTACTGTTTAAAATGTACACAACATTTTTGACAATTAGGTCAATACATTATAGAGGGTTAAAGTATCACAGGATCACAGTGCATCAATTCTGTCCATTGCCTAATGTTTTGTGTCCAAAGGGTCATTTGTCTTTTTGGGTGTTTTTCACTCTGCTGTGACGCAGAAAATAAGACCCACCCTTGTTTGTTCTATCTCAAAGGGTGGTTGAACTGTGCTGTGTGTTGACTATTGAGATAAAGCAGAGAATAGTACACCACTATGCCATACCAACTCTTCTTGGTAACAAAGACGGTCACTTTTTATTGGTCAGTCACTCACCCCACAATAGGGGCGGGAATCACCAGGGGCCCCACGATACAATATTATTGCGATCTTAAACATATTGCGATACTCTGCTATATTGCAATGTATTAACTTTGTTCCAACTTCAAATTATGTCCCCAAAGGAAAACTTTGTCAACATCTGTTTTATCTAAAAAAATAAATGTCTCTGCACTACCTAGTGGACTGAAAAAGCAATTGATTTTATTATTCTAGTACCAAAAAGTTTTCATGTGCAATTTATATAATAAAACACACAGTCTTTGCTATCTCTTTCCTTTCACTTTTCTCTTACACAGCTGTGTTTAATCAACATTGAATCTGCCCTCTGAATTACGCTACGCCATGGAAGTATTAAGCACGCCCCTCGTAGCAACGTCAACAAAAGATGACCAGTAACCAGTCCGTCTGTTTAGGCAGTAGCACGTGTGTTGTGTAGGGCTGCCACCTTTTTAGTCGATTAGTCGACTAATCAGTCGATTAGATTTCATTTTTTATGCTTATTCATGCTTAATTACTTATTTCCAACAAACTTCTGAACACATTTATGGTAAACACAAGATTTAAAGTGGTGCTTTTGCAAGATTAATTGTGGAGAAACTCAGTTTTACAGATGGTTAATTAACTACATTTATATTGTGCTTTTCTAGTCTTAACCACCTCTCAAAGCGCACAGCTCTGTCAATTAAATCAACTAATCGATTAGTCGACAAAATCCTAAGTGTTAGTCGACTAAGAATTTCTTTAGTCGAGGACAGCCCTAGTGTTGCGTATGGTCACGTGACTATCAGAAGTGTAAAGGGGTTCAGAGCATGCAGACTGAGGTTGCACAAAGTATATTTTGTAACTTAATCACTAGTTATTATATAACCATCACATTCAAGATGGGTGTAATCTTGAATCTGATCATTTATAAGGGCATATACAATTTATTAATTTAATAAGAATTTGTATTTTTGTTTTCATTTTATAAATTATTTTAAAAAGTATTGCACATTTTTGTTTATGTATTACTTCTTATGGTCGTTTAACTTTAAATGTTCAAGTTAAAAAAAAATACACATTTAAAAATGTTAGTAGCTGATTTTCTGCATTTTCCTTGATAATCAAGTAAACTCACAATACCATTATATCGCAATTGTAATTGCAGTAAATGTAAATGTAATCGCAATATGACTTTCTCCAAATCGTGTATGACCGCCCCTAGGGTTTGGCACGCATGGGAACTGTTGATTAATTACAAAGTTTAATCCTATTTGGAAATACAGTTTTACTTCTGCTGTTACGTGAACAGGGGTGCAGCAGAGAGACGGAGCGAGACAACGTCGCCTCGGTAGCTTGTTCAGGTAATAGGCAGTCAAGGCAATGCCGATTAAGCGGTCGAAAACTCCACCCAGGCAACGCTCGCTGCAGTTGTAGACTCGCTCGTGTCCTCTCACTGTGCCTTAAAAATCAGAAAGCGTGTTCTATCACTAAAAGTTATATTAAAGAAGTATTGCTTCCACAAATAAGAAGGTAGCTGAGAAGTCTACTACTGATCTGCAGCTTTACAGTAACCAGGTTACCACAGTGCATGTAAACGCGTTGTCTGATTTCCTATGTAACCTGGTTTTTCGGAGTAATCTGGTTTCTTATGTGCATTGTTAACATACTTTTGTGTGCCAGGCCTGACAGCATACTTTGAATACTCTGGCTCTAAGAGTATTCTCCCAGCACTGATTGCCTGCTGTAACGATGCCCAGTGTTGTGTTGTGACCGTGGGTAGAGTTGGAATGGTATCCAGCACACCATAGACAGATGATGAGTCATTGTCAAAGCTACAAGGCTGAATTCTTCCCATTGACTGACAAGGATGTTTTACGGTTTTACTTGTGTTATTGTATATCATACTGTATAAATAAAGCTGAGCAAACACTAACATTAAGCATTAACTAGCATTAACATTAAATTGTCACTTCTCCTTCACAACGTATACATTGAGCGGCTGTATTACTGAAAAGTTGTACAAATCTACTATGAGTAAATTTCTTAATACTTTAAATATTGAATTATTTGTGTTTTGATATCTTCTTTAGCAATGGAAAACTAAAGTGTGGCCTCTGCTTTCCAAGTAAATAACACCAAAAAAGGATGACGGACTTCATAGAAAATTGCATGCAAAATGAATATGCATTAGGCCTATACGCCTGTAAGAATTATTATTTAATTGTCTAATAGCAGTTTTTTTTAAGTAATCACAGTTTCTTTGTTTAACCACAATTAATTGCTAACATTTGCTAAGGGCGTATGACTGTTGATGGTAATTGTTGATTTTGTTTAGATAAACCAAATTGTATTTATATAAGTTATTATTGGGCGGACCGTTGAGCTATGCAAGCAAGAGGCACCGGTCACTCGTTTGGAGTTGCCATATCAACTCCAAACATCCTGGGCTGTAGTGAGTCAAGCCAGAGATATTGAACACTTGTGTTTCTGGCCCAAAATCTGCCCGACAAAGCCGCTGATTTTATGTTCATTTAAGGAAAAAAGTACTTTGTTTTATGATAATAAAGCCTTGGTTTACTTTATAAGCCATGGTCACATAACCGTGACATAACTAAAAGATGTATCCTGGAATTCATTCAAAACTTGAATTTGTTTGAAAAAGTAATACATAAATAAATATTTTTAAATTTGACTGAAAGAGACAATTATATCATTAATTACAATTATTTCTGAGACAATTGTACAGAAAAATTTGGAGTTGTTACAGCTCTACCTATACCTTCATGTTTGTTTCTAAATTCAAATAAATTCTCATTACAGTCTGTTTTTAAGGTGTAGCTGTGTAATCAATATGGTGTCCTGTTTGACAAGATGGTTATCTTATATTTACTCTTTGAGACCGGCTGAAGCTCGTAGTCCAGGCCTATATTTAACTGTTTTATTACTGTAAAGGAGACGGCTAGTTTCCTGTAATGATCACTGTGGCATTTGCTGTTATTTACAACTGGCAAGGTCATAATACATGACCCTGTCCAACGTAAGTTCTTCTGTTTACTAAATGGGGAGACCCAATTTTAAAAACTCATACTTACTGACTGCTTTATTTAACTTACATGAGCATTATTGGGTATCCTAGTTTTGTTATGTACATTTTCAAAGAGATGTCAAGGCTGTCCTATTTCTAGAAGTGAAGGCTTGTTGTAATGATTTGTGACTTAATCCTGTTGAGACACATTTATTATTTACCCCTCACACAGTACCGGCTGGTTTTATGCATTGCATTTCTTCAGTTATGAACAATATACCCACAAAAAATTGTGAGCAGTGCACTACTGAATTTAATTACACCTGGCCATAAGGCCTGAGTCATGCCAGGTACCATGAGGCCAGGGTTCCTGAGTGTCCTTGAGCAGCATGCTGAATTGCGTGTTTCAGAAATATTTCTCTGCGACTGGCCCTCTAGTTTGACTTCCTAGTGTAGGGTGTCGAGTAGAGTAACATTTTACTGTGGGCGATTAATAATTAGGCAGCAATGGATTAGATAAATATAATTTAAATTGCAGGTGCTTTTGTTGAGTGGTGTATTGACCTAGTTACACACACAGAGGGTGCTACATTCACAAAAGACCGAATTGGAAAAACTCTACAAACATATTTTCAACATTCGGCCAGCTGATGGCAGCACTGCACTTCTGTTAAGTGCACTAGTGCATTATTAATCTAACCATGAGACGGATGATTACCTGGGGTCCAGTTCTTTCACATTGCCCTATAATCATTATGTGAAGGAAATGGGCAATTAAACAGTAGTGGTAACTTGTTGTATATTTTATTATTTAACTAATATGTTTATATTTGATGTCACTCAGCCTCAACCTCCTTGTCTCTGTCCTTCTGTCCAGATGCTGCAGGATTGTGCCAAGGCCCGTAGGGAGGTGGAGCTTCACTGGAGGGCGTCACCTTGTGCTAACATTGTGTGCATCATTGATGTCTATGAGAACCTCTATCAGGGCAGGAAGTGCCTGCTTATTGTCATGGAGTGGTGAGAGCACATTTACAGAGTCGCACACTAAAATACATACAGTGTTACGGCGCTGGTTTACAAGTGAGCTACCACCGCAGTAACGGCAGCTTGTTAACATCCAACTTCAACCCGGATTAAGCTTTATGATTTGAATGGACCATTATATTATATATTCCAACAAAGTGCAATGCTTTGCCAGAACCACAGGGCATTATTTTGATCTAAATGTTTCATTCAGTACAGATTTAGCTTGCTTTGCAAAAATGCACATTCAACTAAATATTCTGGGTATTGGTGGAATTTCCATGTATAATTGCCGTTGGCCGTATCCAGACTTGGGAAGGCAGGTATAAGAAAGCCTCCATTCCCCTGAGCAAAAGTGAAGTGAAAAGCATCTTGCCTTCTCAGTTGTTCTAAGCACAGTTCAGCCAGGTAAATTATTGTAAACCTGTGGTATATGACCTTAGTTGAAAATGACCCATTTCTTCTAAATGAGCCTAGAATCTTTTCCTTGCCTTTGTATTTCCGTCTTGCAGCACTTTAAACCACCAAACCCTATCAACTTGTCACACGTGCACTCATTAGGTCTGTGGTTACTCCACGGTGCGGCGGTCGTGGACCTGTCTGCCTACACACTCACATGCAAAAATGCTGCAGCTGATGACTAATTTCCTTGAGAAAATGCCAATAAAGAAAAGTAGTTCTTCTGATGAAACTAAAACATTTCCTTGAATATCGCACACAAGAGAAGTCGGTTTGTCTTCTGACTATGCAGAAATCTAGTCCGTATGATGACCTATTTTTGCTGTTTTAAGTAGTCTCTCATGTTGTGTAAACGGTCACCATGTCACTATGTCAGGTCACTTTGCTAATTTAAGAAATTCAGTGATGGTCCTTCATTAAGATAAATATGGGCATTTTATTTAATTGTCAATCCCATATGCACCATCTTTGAAGACTTAAATACTCAACAGCACACCAAATTTGCAGCAGGAAATAGTCCCCAACAAGAAAAATACACTATTTGCTCTAGTGTAAGCTATGTTTGCTAAAAACTACATTGCCCAGCTGTTTTAGGAAACTATTCAGGCTTTTTTTTTTTTTAAATGACAGTATATTTTTGTGACCTGTTTTTAAAGATGCATGTCTTCAGTAGGCTTGGGGCTGAGAGCCACAGACAGGCACCGGAATTCAAGTATTGAGAGACTTAGTAACGCATAGTTGTTTTTAGGGATGCAATGATTATAGATTTTGTTGGTACGATTATAGTCTGAAAAATAATCATGGTTTCACGATTATTATGCAATTAATTTAACTGCTAATGTATGAAATTACATGAACACTATATTTTAATGTTATTTATTGCTGCCTTTTGAAAGAGAAATAACACCGTAACAGTTTTGAATGTTTTGAAAATGACTATATGATCAATCATCAACCTTTTAATTTAAATTCATCTGAAAAGATTAGAGACTAGGTAAATCAGTCACACCACAAACAAAATCCAAAATGGCTGTCCTTTTTAGGAAGAAGTTGTCCCTTTTTGGGTCTTGCTAGCTGGTGTGTCTAAAAGTTGGAGGAGCTGCTAGACAAGATGCATCTGTCACAGGGAGATGCGCAGCATGTTGCCAAGGAATAAATGTGATGGAGAAATCTCTTTGCAGCCTTATGTCCCACAGGGGATGAAGAGGAGGAAGTAACGTTTAGTGTTAAGGTCCGTGACATGTTTGAGCTGTTGCAGAGTTTACGTCTCAAACGTAATGCTATCGTCCGCTTATCTGTCCTCTCTGCATATTTACAGAGCGGAGCTCAGACGCGCAGAGATGTGAGCAAACTACGTGAGCTCTGCAGTTTTGTTGAAGTCACAGTGAGTCACGGCAATGCCGATAAAGTGGTTTCAAGTGTGGTTACAGTTTTTCAAAACTTCACACAAACAGCGTTTGCTGCATTGTGATATTAATGGAGAGGCGAAAGCGGTTGGCGTTACACTTCCACTGAGACAAGCGGGCACAACAGTGGTTTCTGTGCCCTGATGACTGACTGACAGGCTGAGGTTGCAAGGCAACTTTATCTCTACAGCACCTTTCAGCAACAAGGCAATTCAGTTACATTCCTTTGCACTTAAGTTAGTTCTCCATTTGTTCAGTCTTGACAACAGGGCAGTCACCAAGTTTTGTGTCATTATGCAGTTTGCACTAAAGTCTTGTTTACATTCCTTTGCATTTTAGTTAGTTCAATATTAGCCTGTAAACAATTTGTAAACAACAGTTTGGATTGATACCAATCCTGAGTATCTGACTAGCGCACCCCTATCGAAAAGCACAACCAGTTTTATTAATGTTACTCTGAGTGAGCAGTGTTACACGCGCGCACACACACACACACACACACATATTTTCTGCGGGAAACCCTGTCTGAGGTCAGGGGCTGGCTCTGTGTTTTCCTGGTGTTGATGTAATGCTAAAAAATTGCAGCAGTAAGTTATCCCACCTCGGAGAGCCACTGTCACTCTGACAGTCAATACCCACGGTAACTGACCTGGAGTCTGATGTGCCGTGTGTGTGCAAACGCAAATATTTCTGTTTTCAAGGAGGTTTAATAGGAACTGTACACACTGCTACATAACTTTCAGTCAGTTAACACTTGGTGTAGCGGAGCCTTTACGATTAATTAACCGTGGCGTTTTAAAGCGCGGCTAATAGTGAAATCGGTTAACCGCTGCACCCCTTTTGTCTTTTAATTAGAATGGTTGACACTAACATAAAATGTTGAAAATCTCCAGCCATATCCTTTAACAGTAGTCCACTCTAAGGAGTCTGCATTACACAATCCTGCAATAAATTCTACCAATATGACATTTATCATATTCAGTTTTGGTTGAGACTACCAGAGTGGTCAGAGATGTTGACTCAACTCTGTTGTTATTTTGGAGGCTGTATGGTGTTTTGCGGTTGAATTGTGTTACATGTGCTACCTCTGGGACTTTTAATGTTGCCATCTGCTTTTGTGTTTCACCTGTCAGCACATAAGCCCCTTTCACACATACACTGCAACCCTGAACTTTTCTAGACATTACCCGTGTTCATGACGGCAGGGAGGGACCAAGACCAGACAAAACAACTGAAACATACAGTATACACAACTAGCTAAAATGTATAGCTAATATTCGCTAAATCCCTAAATCCCTTTGGGTTAGGGGTGAAGAGATTTCTGGAGAGTTTTGGTTCAGAGGCAGATTAAAAACACTAGCTAGCTAGCTTCGCTAACGTCACTTACACTTACCTTTCTTTATGCTTCCTTACCTGTACAGATATGTGGATAGATGATTTGTTAAAGTATTTAAAAAAATATAATAAATAAAATTTTATTACAGACTTATATGGCTGACATCTCCCAGGCAGCCAGCGCTTTTTTTCCTGTCACCTACATTTACTAGTTGTGTTAAGGGGGGGTGGGGAACGGGAGTTAACAATAACACATTTTAAACTAGAAATGAGTCAAGTTATTAGTTGCATTTGAAGCAGGAAGTTTTGCATCCAATCACAGCAATGATGTTAACACACAAATCAGACGATACACAGGCAATTTAGTGATATAAGACCGATCCTGAAATAAAATCCTGAGTCCTCTTCATCCAAGACCGAGACAAGGCAGAATAAAAATGTTGTTGATTCAGAGACGAGACCTTCAAAAAGTGGTCTTGAGCCCAAGCCCGGTCTCGAGTACTACAACACTGCTGCAGTGTAATCAGTCCTTCCAGAATTTTTTTTGTGATTGTTGTGGGCAAAAATCCTTGATTATGCGGCATGTTTTCTTAAAAAATGCGATGGAATATGTGGGATATTTATGCAATTTTATGCGATGAAATTGCAGAACTTGCAAAAACTGCGGTTTGAGGAAAAAGAGAAAAAAAAGTGATTTCCCCCAACACCCTATCCCATGGCAACCGGGAAAAAAGGCTTCTCTTGTGTGAAGTAAACGCAACATTTTTCAACTTTTTGCTAAGATATGTGACTTTTTTGCAACGTAAATGCGTGGATTATGAAATCATGCAAGCCCCGCATATTTTGCGTGGAAATCGGCAATTTATGCGTTGTATTTGGAAAAATAGTGCCCCCAGCGTAAATATGCGGACTTTGCTGATTATGCATTGAATTATGTGATCGCACAATCGCGTTTTTCTGGAGGGACTGTGTAATGCGTGTCATGTCCTACCTCCTGCATGCTCTACCCAGCGCCAGTCCTTGCCTAAACCAAAAGTAGTATTTCCAATAGGTAGTAACGCGTCTGACACAGGCAGCCTCGCGTTGTTTGCTACATGTGTGAAAGGGCAATATGAGAAAATGCCTATACTGTATATGCCCAGTTATTAAACTTTAGTTAACATTACATATGAAAAGTGGTTCTGGCAATGACTATAACACATTGATGAATCCACAAGCTACCAGGTGCAAACTGTGCTGAAAGTGAGTTATCGTGCCATTTCATATCATTAGAGCAAACATAAACTTGTATTCAATGTATAAAAGCCATTTTATTACATCATAAAGAGTCATCATTGTTAAAACAAGTAATTTTTTTTTTTTTTTTTATCTGTTTTGGGGAGAAAACAGCTGATGTGTATTGAGTTTTTTTCTAAACGGTTATATCTCCAGCGAGTACATCTCACCATCCCCTTGGAGGTGTCTCTCTACACAGTACACGAAATGTGAAAGAACGTAGACTGAAACTGTCAGGGTGTTACAGGGTTTCTGCTGCGATGGTGTAAGATGTGCGCTCTTAGTACTTGGTATGCAAGTATCTATTGTGCTGAGAATTCACACTTCACCTCTAGACATTTTCAGAAACACAGGGTGGGGTCAAGAGAAATTCATTTCTACCTTTTGACCACATAAGAAAAGTGGCATACCAGTGTAAAAAACGTTAGCCTCACTGCTGGAGGTTTCACACATAGCGGTTATTTTGATATCAAAAATATGATTGATGGAGCTGCTGTCCGTTTGTCAGTATGCAAAATGCGAATGTGAATGATTGATTTTGAGAAGTTAAAAGTGTGCTGTGGTTTAGCAGGGCTGTCCCACGGCTCTAAGTCTGCTGCTCTCCTCATGCATGCCTGAAGAATTGCTCTGTTCGGTAATGCGCATGTAGTCACGCACACACAAAATTGGCATTGATGATTTGATCTGAAACTCGCACAGTCATACTGTGCTGAAAGATTAAATGAAACTTATTAAGTGCGTTGAGTTGGATTTTCTCATACTCATTATCATACATCCACGTTAACAACCATTAGCTTTGTAACATTTTCTGTAATTCTTAGTCTTAAAATTGACCTTACAAAATACAGTGGGGGAAATAAGTATTTGACCCCTTGCTGATTTTGCAGGTTTGCCCACTTACAAACAATGCAAAAATCTACAATTTTAATCATATGTACATTCTAACCGTGAAAGACAGAATCCCAAAGAAAATTCCAGAAAATCACATCATATGAATTTATTAAAATTGATAACCATCTGATGAGGAAAAACAAGTATTTGACCCCCTGGACAAACAGCATGTTAATATTTTGTAGAAAAGCCATTATTGGCCAGCACAGATGTCAAACGGTTTTTATAGTTGGTGACAAGGTTTGTGCACATTTCGGCAGGGATGTTGGCCCACTCCTCCCTGCAGACAGCCTCCAAATCATTCAGGTTCCGAGGTTGTCGCCTGGCAACTCGAATTTTAAGCTCCCTCCAAAGATTTTCAATCGGATTCAGGTCTGGAGACTGGCTAGGCCACTCCAGAACCTTGATGTGCTTCTTCTTCAGCCACTCTTTTGTTGCTTTGGCGGTGTGCTTAGGGTCGTTGTCGTGCTGAAACACCCATCCTCAACCCATCTTCAGCTCTCTCACTGAGGGAAGGAGATGTCGGTCCAGAATTCCACGATACATGGCCCCGTCCATCCTCCCCTCAATACGATGGAGTTGTCCCGTCCCCTTGGCTGAAAAGCACCCCCAAAGCATGATGTTGCACCCACCATGCTTGACGGTGGGGATGGTGTTCTTTGGGTTGTACTCGGTGTTCTTTGCCCTCCAAACACGACGAGTTGAGTTGAGGCCAAAAAGTTCTATTTTGGTCTCATCTGACCACATCACCTTCTTCCAGGCCTCTTCTGAGTCGTCCAGGTGGTGAATGGCGAACTTCATGCGGGCCTGTACATGTTTCTTCTTGAGCAGGGGGGACCTTGCGTGCGCTGCAGGATTTCAATCCATGACGGCGTAGTGTGTTACCAACCGTTTCTTTTGTAACTGTGGTCCCAGCTGCCTTCAGTTGATTCATCAGTTCCCCCCTTGTGGTTTTGGGATGATTCCTCACCGTTCGCATGATCAGGGACACCCCACGAGGCAAGATCTTGTGTGGAGGCCCAGACCGAGGGAGGTTGGCGGTGGTGTGGTGCTTCTTCCATTTCCTGATAACTGCACCAACAGTTGATCTTTTCTCTCCAAGTTGCTTTCTGATTCTCTTGTAGGCCATCCCAGCCTTGTGCAGATCAACAATCTTGTCCCTGATGTCCGTAGAAAGCCCTTTGGTCTTGCCCATGGTGGTGATGTTGGATGCTGGTTGTTTGGGTGTCTTTTATACAGGTAACGAGGTGAGGCAGGTGTATTTGATGTAGATAATTGGTTCGGATTGCGGCTGTGTCTTAAAGAAAGACTAACTGGCTTGTAGGAGCCAGAATACTTGCTGTTTGTCCAGGGGGTCAAATACTTGTTTTTCCTCATCAGATGGTTATCAATTTTAATAAATTCATATGATGTGATTTTCTGGAATTTTCTTAGGGATTCTGTCTTTCACTGTTAGAATGTACATATGATTACAATTGTAGATTTTTGCATTCTTTGTAAGTGGGCAAACCTGCAAAATCAGCAAGGGGTCAAATACTTATTTCCCCCACTGTACCTGTTTACAAATGTGCTTGATCTTTTAGTGGATCAGCGAATACAGAGTAACAATCGTAGTGTTATAGTATTGAGCCATGCTGTTTTCAGTAGTATTCTATACTGTTTCGTAAGGTTTTTTTGATACAGTAGGGTTTCTTAAACAATATTTTGACAATGACAATCCATCATCTTGTGTAGAAAACTCAAGAATTAATTAAGTGATGACATGCTATATCCAAAAGGTCAACTTCACTGTGACATCATAATGTTGTGCAAAAACAGTTGTCTGGCCATTATTCAACACCATACCTCAGGAGCAGAAGGAGAGATTGTGATAAAATATTTTACATTTGGTCGGATACTGAATTGGTGACACTTACTTTGGGTGCCCACCTTGAAACTGTGGTGATTGTATAGATGTGTGTAAGGCATCCATGTCGTGCCCCCAAAATACCCTTAATACCTTTTATTAAATTGCTTCAAAGTCTGCACTACACATATTATGAGTCTGGACAAAGATGGATGTAAACTGCAACTTGACTGGTTAGTGGAGGCATAAAACCGCAATGCGGTAATTCTATATTTTTTTTGCAGCATGGATGGTGGGGAGCTTTTTAGTCGAATCCAGGACAGAGGGGACCAGGCTTTTACAGAGAGAGGTAATAAGCTTGTGTTGACTTAACGATCACAGCATTTCTTACAATACTGCTGTATTTTATTACATGGCACACTATTTCAGATAAAGTACTGCATCCACACAGACATAATACAAGTGGCACATATTGCTAAATATATAAAGTTCATTTTTACGATGCACAACATCAGGCAACCCCTATTGGTGTCTTTTACATTTGCTACACAGTGTTGAGATATATGACCGGTACATCAGCTAAAAAATGCTAAATTAAAGTCACTTGTAATCTGTTAAGAGCTTTTGGTCTCTTTACTTCAGAGGCATCGGACATCATGAAGAGCATAGGAGAGGCCATTCAGTTCCTGCATGCCATCAACATTGCACACAGAGACGTCAAGGTTTGTATCGTAACATTGTATTATCACACTACTTATTAAGAAATTTCCTTGCTCTTTACTGAGAAATTAAAGCAATTTTTAAAGAAGACTTCCATAGCAGCAGTAACAACGTCATACCTCTCGTTTGTCTTCTGGCTGTTTTTTTGAATCCTCCCCTGCAGCCAGAGAATTTACTGTATTCCTCGAAGAGGCCCAATGCCCTGCTCAAACTCACAGATTTTGGCTTTGCCAAGGAGACCACTTCACACAACTCTTTAGCTACCCCCTGCTACACACCCTACTATGTTGGTAAGGATCTGTTTCTGTGTGTACTCTCCATTCCACTTGTTGCTTATTAATGGACAGTTAATATTACATAATGTATCTGCCTTTCTATCCCATTTTTTATTCCTTCCTTTCTGTCTGCAGCTCCAGAGGTTCTGGGCCCAGAGAAATATGACAAGTCATGTGACATGTGGTCGTTGGGTGTCATTATGTATATCCTGTAAGTCCACTTTTTTCTGAACTTTTCATTACGTTAGATTATTACTTGGTGCTATAACTAATATTTGCATGTTTTAAACCATCAACAGGTTGTGTGGATACCCTCCTTTTTATTCTAACCATGGTCTAGCCATCTCTCCTGGGATGAAGAAGAGGATCAGGATGGGCCAATATGAGTTTCCCAACCCTGAATGGTCTGATGTATCAGAGGAAGGTCAGGCGACATACATACCTACACTCCGGATTTAAATATAATAAACTGTTCAGACTTCCTGAAACTTATTATGTAAATGATTTATTTTGTTCATGAAGAAATGTATCCCTCCTTAAAAGTAATATGTGAAGAGAAGTTATTGGGTTGACAAACAGAGAAGCAATGCTCCTGTATTAAATTAGAAAAACCATAAAAGTCAAAAATGCCATTTCATGATAATGCATATGTTTCCCAAGCTCGTGCAGGCACTCTTGATAAAGCATCTCACTTACATGTGACAAACAAGCTGACTTTTTGGTCTTACCCTTTTGATCAAGAAATTGAAACTGATGCAGGTGTTTCATCTCCTATTTGCAACAGTCAGTCACATTCACTACTATTGAAAGTGATGTCTTATTTCCTGAGTAATGCAAATCTTTTAGAAAGAAAACAGAAGCTACTGTGATGATTTGGCCTATACTGACCCTATATGTTCCTCTAACAGAGGGGTGAATGGGTGTGGAACAACAAAAGAGCCATGATACACTTCTAAAGAACCAGCGCAATCCATACTGTCAATGTGTGCTCTTGCACATGCTCTCACAGTAGGATTTCTCAATTAAGTTTTAGATTACATAAGTCCATAAAAGGATGAACTATCTGGCTGCCTCCACCAGACCATAGTGTGCTTCACACCGGCCTCTCAAATCTCCCACAGTTTTCTTTTCCACAGGTCACATAACCTACATTTGAAAATGGGATACTATGAACCCTGTTGCCTGCATGAGTAAATAATGTATACTGTATGCCTCACCTATATACATACGTATATGATATGCCAGTCAATCCAAATACAACAAGAGTGTATAATAATGGTCTTGTTTGGAACCCTTCATACAGGGCCAAGGGCCTCTATCTGAGTTTTCTGAATGTTGGTTCATCTGTCAGCTTGTAATTGTGTTAACGGTTTTGTGGTTTTAAATACTTACTTGACCCTTTAGATATGGCTTTTCCTTTTTATTTCCCTTCCTTTTTTTAATGATGTAAATAATTGTGTTTGTAGCTAAACAACTGATTAGGACCCTCCTTAAGACTGAGCCGACGCAAAGGATGACCATCACAGAGTTCATGAATCATCCATGGATCAATGTAAGCACATGCTCTATTGTGTATTTTTAAGCTCACTTCCGTACCGTCTTTTCAACTGAATTACTCTGGCTGACCTCCCTCCAGTGAAGTAAGATTTAGTTTGTGTTTCTGTGTGTCTTCCTAAAGCAATCAATGGAGGTTCCCCAGACCCCACTTCACACCAGCCGGGTGCTAAAGGAGGAGAAGGATGCTTGGGAGGATGTCAAGGTTAGTTGTTTCTTTTTGCATCAAGTTTTGCTTGCAAAGAAAATGGAAAAAAAAACTGATCTCTCTGTATGTGTAATGTATGCTACATTAAATAGAAAAATGTCTTCATCTGCAAGACTTTACATGCCACCCACTCTAAATGTTTGATGTTTGATTGATAAAAGAATCCTTCCAATTATATCAGAAAATACCTATGATTAGCTTAATAAACTACAGTGTTTACTCCATACTGTTAGGGTTATTTAGTCTTAAAAGGACAAGGCTGGTCGTGTTTATCTTTTTTTTGTCATCGCCCATTTCCCTGAAGAAGTATCTGAGGATATTGCTTATAATAGAAACTTTATTTATATAGCACCTTTTTAAAGCAACGTTACAAAGTGCTTCGCAATAAAAGTTAAGCTATAACATGTAAGATATAAAACTGGATCAAATAGTTTGGATGGTTACAATAAATACCATCAGTTAAGAAAAAAAAAAATTCATAATGTAAAAAAGTAGCGTCACACTGGACAGAGTCATGATCTGCTTTGCTAGCTTGAAAGCAGATTGTTATGACTATACAAAAACCTCAGACTGTTTGGGTAAAGCAAGTGGCCTGATGAGCTTTGTTTCGTAATTTTTCAGGAGGAAATGACCAGTGCCTTGGCAACAATGAGGGTTGACTATGAGCAAATCAAGATCAAGACCATCGAGGACTCGACCAATCCACTGCTAACGAAACGGAGGAAGAAAGCCAGTAACCCCATGCAGGACCCACAGTCTGCTGCCCACTGAGAGATGCATACATGCACATACAGACACAGGTTGTAAAAAGGAAGCAATAATTTGTCGACACGTGAGTCGCGTTGCATGGATTTTTTTCAGTGTTTTATTTTTCATGGCAAATGTTTTGTAGGAGTGTTTGTTTTTATTACTCTACCATTTTAACAAACGCACATCTCTGCTCTGGCAGAGAGGATGTTGACCTGTGTTTTTACACCAGTGAAGAGATTATGAATTATAGAAAAGGAGAGAAGAGGGAATCTGTGAGATCTCTTTGCTCTCCTTTCTCAAATATCAGGTTGTGTACTCAGAGGGGCTTGGATGTTGAAATAAGACATGAAGCCTTAGCATTAGCAGTAGTTCTCTTTCACCCCGCAGCCCTGTTCTAGCTCTAGGCCCCAACCTGTGAATGTTAAATCAAATGGCTAAATCCCAAAAATAAAAGCAAGGGAAGGTTTCTTTTACGTACATGCAAAGTAAGCAGATGTATTTTGAACTGACAAGTGGAATGTAAGGACTCTGTCCCTGAGTGTTGGAATTAGCTGGAAATAGTCACCCATTTCTGGGATATTAAGTGGGAGCGTCTGTCAGATTGTTTGTCTTTGTGAATGTTGAACAGAGGCCTATGCACTCACAAAGGCCGTGTGCCATTCTGACAGAGCACCTCACAAAGGCCCCTCTCTCCTACCTTAATCTACGCTTGTTTTTCAGGTACATAGTTTATAGGGCAGAGAAGGACGCCACGTTTAAGAACAGAAACTGGCTCAACCTTTCTCCCACTTGTAGCTCATAGGAGAGTGGGAGCCAACTGATACTGTATTTTTTCATGGATTTTATGAACATATTAGCATAGGCCTTACGGAGTGTTGCTAAAGCAGCAGATTACTTTTAACCGCTACCTACCATTTGGTTCAGACTTTTACTAATGTAATGCTTCCCAATTTATACCATTGCCAGATTATATTTCAGGTTAATGCTATGCACATGCGTTTGTCAGCTTGAAGTACTGCTAGGACCTTTTCATTGTTGTTGATTTCTGTTTGCAAATGTGTTGGAGAGATGTTGAGCAACAATAGGCAGCATTTGTGTGTGTTTATGTAAGCAGTAGCATACACTCTATGGAATATATAATTCAGACAGACCGGGCAAGCTCCAGAGGTCTCTCTGAAAAGACATCTTAGAGTTACTGTTGTTTGCACCAGCTCAACTGTCAGGAGGCTCAGTGGGACTAATCTGGTGCAATGCCACTGTTCTCCAGCACTTCTCCTCATACACTTCCTGTAGCATTTATAGGAAGTAGTAAGAACTTAAGAGCTGCTCCTCATCCCAGAGCAGAATCTTTGACAATACCACCAGCAAGCTGTCATCACATGTAGACTGGGTGTGATGCCCGGTTTCTCTTCAACGTTCTTGTTAACGCAACCGGACACTTCCAGCTCACTTGGGATCATGGGAAATGATTGTGTTAATTTTGTCAGTTTGGTCCACTTCAATTTGTAAAATCACATTACCTGTCACATTGCACCTACAAATCTCACTGTAAAAATGTTCATTGAATGTTTGTATCAATGTTCCTCCTATTTTTGTTTTTGTTTTCGTCCCCCTCAACACCTTTTTTGTAGCGGAAGCACAGAAATGTCTTTTTTTTTTTTTTTTTTTTTTTTCCCCTATCATTAAGTCTGTTCAATGTTCCCCCTGCCATACTTTTGTCTGCTTCAACTTTGGATTAAAAAAACACCTAAAACACAAACCTGCTCTCTTATCTCCATTTCTGCATACGAAATAACTTTGACAGTGTAAAATGGATGGATGAGATGGACGAGAACCAGAGAATTTCTAATAAGGGGAGAACCTCCACTCTCTGGATACTTCCAGCTTCTGAACTGGTTGCAGTTCCACATGAGGCCGCTCACGGGTGAGTGCAGAATGAATGGTGGTCTACCCCTCAAAATCAGCTTTTCTTAGCATATGATTTTTTTTATAGTAATTTGAATGTTTCATTCAAAAGGGGAGGCTAAGAAAATACACACTGCCGGGTGCTTTTTTTTTTTTTTGTTCTAAAAAGCCTTTTTTACGGCAAGCTCTGAGTCGCTTCCTTTTTTTTCTCTTGAGGCATCAACTACACAGCTAACAGGCTAGGCTCTCCCTGTCGACACACGTGCTAGAAAGAGGTTTGCAAATGTTTTTAAAGACCACGCCGAAATATTCACTCTGACATTCTGGTTCCGCTTTGGATGCCGTCAAGCGGGATCTCCGATCGTAATCAGTCCTTCACTGACCAATCAGCATTCATTAGCAGAATGCTAGCGTGTTATGGGCTGCAACGACTCAACCTGTAAGAAATCAAAAGATCATCAGTACTCATTCATTCAACTTTCAACCTATAATCCATGTTGAACTTCAATCAATCAGGCGAAAGACAAATTTAGCCGTCTAGCTCCATAGAGTCCCATTCATTTTGCACTCAACCTGCGATCACCCCCAGTGGAACACTGGTGCAACTGCAACCAAATTCGGTACAATGGGGCTAATTAGGGAGTGAACAGGCCTCTCTACAGACGGGCTCTGATGAGAACCATAAGGTCTTTTTCTATGAAGTGTCTCCTTAATTACATTTTTCCTCCAAAGCAGTCAAGTTATTTGAATTGTTAAAACCAAGGTAGTACAACATTCTAGTTTTAATTCTTCATGCAAACACTTGCTTAGGATAGCCAGCTTGTCTAGTTGTTACATGTTTGTTTTGGGTTCTTGCTCCAGATGATCATTAATCTATCAAATTTAAATATTCTGTATATTTGACCTTTGCCTTAAAGGTCCCATGGCATGAAAATTTCACTTTGAGGTTTTTTAACATTAATATGCGTTCCCCCAGCCTGCCTATGATCCCCCAGTGACTAGAAATGGCGATAGGTGTAAACCGAGCCCTGGGTATCCTGCTCTGCCTTTGAGAAAATGAAAGCTCAGATGGGCCGATCTGGAATCCTTATGAGGTCATAAGGTGCAAGGTTACCTCCCCTTTCTCTGCTTTGCCCGCCCAGAGAATTTGGCCCACCCATGAGAGAGAGACATCATGGCTTTCAAACGAGCAAAGTGGCAGTTGGTCAAGGCCACACCCCCACCCTCCACCTTGTCCCCCCCTCTACAGCTACAGACACATAAATGGCACATCCTAAGGAAAGCACATTGTGTGACTGGTTCTAGTGGCTGTAGTTCTGCACCAAGGCTGAATTTCGGGGGAAGAGACTTCAGATACAGTATTAGGGGACCACTAAGTAGTGTGTATATATATATATATATATATATATATAAAAGCATCCAAAGAGCACCATGTCATGGGACCTTTTAACATTGACAGAATTTTTTTTTTCTCAATCACGTCTCTGACTATGACTCAGGTTGTCGGGTTGACTTGGGATTTGTGGCTTTGACACGGGGGTGCACAGACTCAACTCGTGACAAACTTGTATCATACTTGCTAGCATGAGTGACTCCTGGAATATACACATTTGCGTAGCAAAACAGTGTGGGGGCATTGAGTCAACACAGACATTTGCCAACACTGGGGTGTTTAGAGCAGCTTCCCGCTAATGCTTAAGCTTATTTCTCTTCAGGTGCGAGGCAGCCGTAGACACTCAGCTTCCAGCTTTGAGTGTGACGAAACCTACAGTCATCTCTCTCTCTCAGGTAAGTGAGAAAGGGGATAAATGGGGCTTCAGGGGAGTTCCTCATGATAGTAGTCCTGTGGAGGTTCTACCCCCCCTTACTCCGCCCACTACAAACCTCAGGGCACCCACCCACCCAGCACGCTCTTCAGAAGGGATGGATGGCACCCTTTTGACCACACCATTTTGTTTTCTGACAGGTGGGAAACGCAATACGTGAAGCACATACTATCCATGTAGCTTCTGAAATAATCACTAAGCCACCTTATCAACAGTTTAACGTCATCAGAGGATTTCCATCATAACATATTCATTTGTTCACAAATATGAATTAAAATAAAATATTTTTTTCTAGGTTATAAACTCAAACGTGCCAGCACGTCATTACTGTGTACATCCTTTGTAACAGTGTGGGGGAATATATAAAGGGCAGAGAGTTCTCAGCTGATGTGGTGAGACACGGCTCGGAGTTCTTTGAAGTGGCAATGCTATCCTGATTCTCACATAACCTCAGACACGAGGGTGCTGATTGACCTGACCCAGACAAGATAGCAGTGAGACGGCACACAGCCTCTCCGCAAGACACCCACAGCGAGCTGTAGCAAGGCTTTCAGACATGATCAAATGGAAAGCGGTTATGTTGTCAGTTTTACATGTACAACAGTTGCTGATCTGTTTTTGCTGTCGGGGTACATGTTGTGGTAACTGGTTGCTTGATTTTCTTTGTCTTTTTTTTTTGTGTGCAATGCACATGTATATGTGGATATCTTAGACAAACTTAGACTCATAATAGAAAGCGTGTGTCACTTTGCATAAAAAGCAGCATCAGCATATTTGGAACAATCTGATCTTATACTTGACTCATCAGGTGCAAGCAGAAACCTCAAACATGAGCCTTCATGTTTCAAAATATTTGACAACTTTTGCAACGTTTTCCTGTTCTTCTCGTGGATGTTTTCATGTTTCTACGTGATGTATCTTGACTATTTCCAAATAGACTTTTTCTAAATCAAGTGTGCCCACAAACATTTTAGGTCACCAACTCTAAGGAGACACACCTAGAGACAGGGACTTTTTTTTTCATGTTCACTCTTTTAAAGAAATCTTATAAACACACACATACACATCATACTAAGTGGCTGTATGGGCATTATTGGGTGGGAGGGGGCTCAGAAGAGAGGGAGAGTTTAAGCTGCCATTATGAGCTTGGAGGACCCAATAGCTTTGGAAACCTCCCCCCTTACACCTTTCCAAAGTCGGATTAGAGAGGGAGGAGGGTAGCCTGGCTCCGTACGAGAGTCTGGTAGGACCAGGCTAGGGGGAGGCTGCGTACGAACACTTGTGTAACTTTCTTAAAACTGACCAACATTCACACCCTCTTCATGATGTGATTGGTCACCTGTGCGGTGGTGAGACAGGAACCAGGGTTTGAACTTCTCTCTATAGCTCTATTTTTTTCATTCTTGACATAACCATTTCTGTCCCTTTTCATGTGAACAACCGAGTTCAACATTATGAATGAGGCTGTTTCCGCTTTTTCTCTTTCCAACATTAGGTTTCTTTATTCATTTTGGACAAAGTTGGCTGTTTTGTCTCTATTTTGCCTTTTATTATTTTGGGTATTGGAAGAATATTGACTCGGCGGAGCATCCAAAGAAAATATTTGAAATGATGTGGATGGCCTTTTTGTTTTTTTCTTCTTTTTTATAAATTGAATTATAAGATTTAGCACCTCATCCCAGTATTTTTATACAGCCCCCAATAATGATTTGCTGAGCATTTGGAGTCTTTGAAGTAGGCCTAACAGTTTAATAATGTAAGGCAGTGGGGTTTGAACCCAGGACTTTCTTGTTGTGGGGTTTTGGGATATCTTAACTGTTGAGGTGAAAGTGGTGTGCCATGGTATATCCATATTATAGATATTGACAATTCAACCTTTAATTATGATCATTCAAAACAGTGATTCTGCATTTTTTAATCAAAGTCCCTACAGTGTGAAAGAGCCCATAACTGATGGTCTCCATTTTTTCTCACCTTGCCTCGAAACCATTGCTCTCTGTACAGACATATCCAGTCATTACATAACAGCCAGACGTCATCTAAACCAGCAGGTTAACAGCCATGCGATTCAAAATGTAAACACTGATTTTCGGGAGACAGAAGTCTGAACCTACACTTTAAGAACTTTTTAAAAGAATGAACACAACACTGATTACAATGATTTTAAGGAAACCCCTATTAATACTGTCAAAATAAAATTGGTCATGCTTTATCAGACAATTATTATGAATTATATCTTTGCATAAGGTACTGTCATCGCTGGAATGATACTATTCAGATCATCCTATGTTGACTAAGCAGATAAAATGACAGATAAAATGCCATAGAATGGTTTCAGTTCAGGGGCCTGAGTCAAGTCAGGAATCTCATGTCACTTTGCAGTCGATTCACGTACGTACATTAAAATGTTATTACAGGGGCATCTTTTAGCACCCTTACTGTTAATATTTGATTGCTCAGGTATAAATGCATTATAGTACAGCTGATGAATTAAACCCTGCAGTTACCCCCTCTGGCTCTGTAACTGTGATCAAGTTGACATGATAAAAATGCAAAAGATTTTTATGCAGGGCAGCTCTATTGCACCCTGTGTGCTACTTCTGTTTTATGATATGTCTGTGTGATTGAGTAAGATTGCTTGTGTGTGTGTGTTTGTGTGCATCAAATGTGCAACTGTGCATATGCCATGAGGGTGAGGCTGGCTAGTTACAGTTACGGTAAGTGACGTACAGGGCTGCTGCTGGTAAGTGGTGTATATGGGTCACGTTTGAGGTTTAGTGCATCAGCATGTTGAGTTTACACTCTTAAGTGGTTCCCCACATATAGACAGCAGAACTGCAGGATGTGATATTTTCAGCACTCTACCAATTACACATTCCTAATAAATTGCACAATAGCAGCTGTATCATCTTGTCAAATAAAATCAAATGAGTCATTCATTATCAACAAGTCATTTATTCATCTACAAAAATACAATATTGGTCATCATAAATAAAAAAAAACCACATAATATATGATACAAATAAATATCACAGCTTCATAAGCGACAGTTTTAGTTGTAACTTCATATGTAGGACTCAATATGGTCTTAAAACAGAAACTTGTCCTCAGGACAAAATCAGAAGTCTCAGAATTAGACATCAGTTCAGCAGGCTACAACATGTGGCAACAAATAACGGATTCATTGCAAAAGAGTGCAAGGTTCAAAGCTGTCTTTTCTTTTTCCTAAGATGAACAAGATCAGATTTTAGTTAGGGTCAGCAGGTCTTTAAACAGCGGCCATTCTGTGTCTTAGCCGTTTAGAAGCCAGATATGTCTCAATGTAGTTAAACAGCAGATCCAGCTCGTTCATGGCCTTATATGGACCTTTACTCTCCATCTGTGGACAAACACATGGTTCTGTTTATTAAACTGATCTGTTGAAATACAGGCATGAACACATGCAAACTGCATTTGAAAAAACACACATTTTCACAATTAAAAGATGAAATGTTGACACTCACCTGGGTGTAAGTAGAGTTGAGGTTTTCAATGTCAAACTGTTTCTTGCAGGAAAAGTAATTTCTCTATAGGAGGAACGATAAAAAAAGATGATGTTACCACAGGGGCTACCAACTTTCATTTGACAGTCAAGCCCTGAATTCAACCAACACCACCCACCACACAGAAGAAGCTACTTTAGTGAGTAGCAGCAAGCCATTCTTTCTCTTCCCCTTTAGCAAGAATTGGATGATGCACAGTTATGCACGCTGCTGCAGTAGAAGAATCACTGACTAATGCAATATTATGGCCTGTCCTGTGAGCCCCTCTTCCCCTTTCTGCCATGGTCACCCATTTGCCTCAACAGTGCGGGGAAGATTTGGGGATGTAGTCCAAACCCAGACGGCGGTTTCCATGGTTTTTCTGTGTCAGACATGGGCTAGACTAGGCTACACCTATCCCTGAAACTTATAAGCGTTTCATGAGCAACAATTCGCCCTTAGTCCACATGTCCAAATGTAACCTTTCACTACAGTGCAAATTATTCAAATATCTTTTTAATCAGGGACCTGGGCTACACTTCTAATGTTGGAAGTTAATAAACTTGGGAGTTCCATGTTAATTCGGTTCCTCATTCCTCCTACATTCTGCTGCGATTTGCCCACTCAATGCTAAACTACATCGGAGCTTTCGGCAGAGCGCACCCGGTGCGTAGCCTATTTACATCTCTGTTCTCCTGTAGTACTAACACGTGCGTCAGCTACTCACACATTTGGTGACATCCGTCTTGAGCTCGTTAAAGATGTGATGTATGGACTCCATGTAAGGCTTTAAGTCATTGGTGTCTTCCGTCACTCCGGCCATGGCTGTCGGCAGAACCGTGCTCAGATAAAACTCCAGTATGCTGTTCATGGCGTGGCAGGCAAACGGGCTCTAAAAGGGGAAGGAAAGCACCAATCTGGTTATGCGACGTCGTTTAACTCTTTACTGGCGTGCACCATGTTCGTCTTGTCGAATAAGTTTAGGCTTTTTTTTTTTGCATTTTCGGATAATACTTTAAAAGCAGTGCATTTGTTATGACTATGAATGAACTTCGTGTAGACCTAAAAGAGGAACTTACTTTAAAAGAGTCCTCGACGCTCTGGTCTAGCAGCGCTGTGTCCAAGTCGTCGTTGGCTTCCTGCAGACAGAAGAAAAAGCTTGAGCTCAGTGCCAGCAGAGGCAGACAGACAGAGGTGAGCAAGTGCAGCATCACCTGGAGACTGACAGGACTACATGGCCACATGTATCCGAATGATGCTGCATGTCAAGGTGCTTTCAGAGTTAATGTTATGCCTTTACTCACATAGAAGTCTCTGATTTGTGAATAGTCCTCTCTGAGCTTCTTTAGCCTGGCAGGGAATGCCTCCACGAAACGACAGCACTGGTTATTGCACGAGATGGGAGAACAGCAGGCAGTGCTGAAAAAAGCCAAGAGAACCAGGACGGACAGGAGGAGAGACCGAGGAGTCATGCTGGACACGCTGATGGATCTTCTAGAGGCAGAGAAGAGAAGACTGGGCCCTCAGGAGGAAAGATGCTGCTGCTGCTGGCTCAGTGGACGTATGACGTTTTTGACTTCTGAGAGACGAAATCTTCTTGGTAGGATCTTGATGAAGAGCTCAGAAGAAAAGGTGCATATATTTTGGCTCATCTCTTGTCTGTATATATAGCCAAAATTGGGACAGATAGGGAGGAGACTGACTGGAAGACAAACGGTTAAACATGCTTCATACATGCGGGGGAATTTTCTTTTTCAGAATCTTACATTACATATGGGTTACTCCTCCCATGAGATAGGCTGGTGATAGATCTCAAGATCATGAACTCTCAAGGAAAAAAAAAAAAAAAAGGTGACATAGCACCTTTTGGAATTTTGACATTACATATTTTTCTCTTTTATCATTGTTTTTAATATTATTATATATACTATTTATTATAATTAGAATAATAATAATAATGAATATTATATATTATGTGTTTTTGATGTTACTCTTATTATCAGTGTAGTGTAGGATGGCAATATCAATCCCATATACAGTACAGTAACCTTGCCTTTGTCTGCTAAATTAGCACAGAAATCATAAATCATCGTTATAGGTACAAAAAATAGTGTTTAAAATGTCATCAAATGTAAATCACATTATATTATTCCATGCATTCACAAGAACAGAGGAAATGGTGCCATTCAAATGGAAATGATAGGCTGTGGTTTGTGTTTGATGATGCTGTGGATTCCCTCTGTATGTCAGACATGTGTAATAAGACTGAAGACAAGTAATGTCATCATCTTTGCTTTTTGCTTATGTGAATGAGGTCATGGTATTCTTTCTCTTTGGGGAGGATAACATATTCATAGGCAAATATGTATAGTGTCTTTATAAAAGGAGAAACTACATAGAGAAGTGTTTCGGGACTCTTGTGGCATCGTAAGGGGTGTTTTCCCGTCAGTACTTTTTTCTTGAATGGAATGTCCATTTATCCACAATTAATGTCTCTCTCGGCCCAATTTACACTTTGTTTGTTGGGCAACACTGGTATTTTGAAAAGTCTTGTCAGCAACATCATTACTAGTGATTATCTGTGCATAGTGAAGACTTCACAATCTGTGCAAATAAAATTCAGGATGATTTGTCAGGTCAAGTTAAAGTTCATTTACCGGATGAAGTGTCTGTCATGCTGAAGATAACACAGTGTGCTTTTCCAAAAAGTAAAATAAAAAAAACAAATGCCTGGTACAACACAGACAAATGTGGATAAACAGTGCAGCAATACAAGAATTAGAAGTTTGATAAAAGGTTTTTTAGTTTGTTCTTAAAAGGCCCTAAAGTATGGAAGATTTTAAATGCCTAAATAAATAAATACATATATAACATTCATTGTAATATACATTTATGCATTTACAGTGTCATAATCAAATAAAAAAGATATGTTCAAAGAGCAATTGTTTAGCTTTTTGTCTTTGATAACAGAATTATTGTTTTTATTGAATTTTCCATGTCACAATATAATAAAATCACGTCACAGAAAACAAAGAGTAGAGTAGGGTAGCCAAGAAATTTAATCCGTGAATGCCCAAACACCTTGTTACACCTTGTTAGACCTTGTTACACCTTGTTAGACCTTGTTACACCTTGTTAGACCTTGTTACACCTTGTTACACCTTGTTACACTGACTACCACAGCAAGCCATTGTGCAGAGGTATATTGCATTTCAGTGTCCAGAAGAAAGCATTATAGACAGTTGATTTTTTTTTGTTGATGTCCATTATGTTTCCATTTCAAAAATGAAAATGCTCCCTCTGCTGGACAACACTGACATGCAATGAACCTAGTAAGTATGTAATTCAATTACTAAAGACAATAATCTATATATTGTCCTTTTTACAAAACATTTAATTTGATTATGTGGCCGGGCCATAGCAAGGCCTAATTTAGCTAGGAACTTTGAATTGCAATGACCCTTTCACTTCGCATTAAAAAGAAACCAACTAGCAACGTGATATCATGACTTAGTGTAAACATACACGCCCACTTTCTTAAGCCAAGTGGCGTGTTATCTGCATGCATTTTGAGCGCCGTATACAGCGGACGGGTTGGGTTTAGGAAAAGAACAACGGGGTTTGCTTTTTTAAAAGAAGAAAGCGAGTTTAGGAAATGTGACACGCGGGACACAATCCCCGGTCTCCTGAGTGAAAGTCCTGTGTTTGACCCATCCACCACATCGACCAACCTCCCTACGCGGATTTTCGCCCTTTCATACTACTCACTACGGCGTAAATTCACACACGTCTTGATAACACGCCAATAATGGCATACAAATTGGCGTGTCATACATACGCCACTTCATGAGATCAGTCTGCAACTAGAAACCAAATAAATCCCACAGATTTAATAAAAATACACTTGCCTGTCAAATAAAGGCAGAGAAAAGGTCTTCCAAAATTAATAATATATACATATTAAATATATTTGAACATACATTGTGACTGTTTTAACTATTTAAAATTGTCATTAATTTATTTTAAATCTGTTATATTAAAAACATGATACAAGTACTATAGCCACACACACACACAATTAAAAACAAAGGGAAATTTATGAAAGAATGAGCATTATTTCTTTGTTTGATTTGTTTTTAGTTAGGCATTAAAAATATTATATAGTTCTGTGCATGTGTTACCTAGAGTAACATCATCATTCAAAGATGTTAGTCAACATGAATGTGAAATAGTCTTTTGCCAATTCTGAATTTCAAAAGTTGTAAAAGTGTAGTGGATGTTGAATCAATATTTCAAGTGTTTTGAAGTAGTTTCACTAATATACAATTCCTAAAAGCAGCCAAAACATATGGAATGCAAATAACGTCAAGAAGCAAATATAGGCCTACCTCATACATTTAAAGATGCTATATATGTACATATTGTATATATACATATGTGAAATTAGGATAAGTCAGCAGTACTCAGTTTATAGGAAACCCCTCTGACTTTGGCACTAACTCTGTGTGTGTGTGTGTGTGTGTGTGTGTGTGTGTGTGTGTGTGTTTGTGCGTGCATGTCTGCATTTAGCTGTGTGATTTCATGACTGTGTGGTTGCAATTGCATTTGAGATGCTTCTTCCAGATTTCAGTTGTGGCTTTGTTTATGTGCATGTGAGAGAGATTTTGAATCTGCTATTAAGTCATATAGTTTTTGTTCATAAAGTAACTCACTTTTAGCAGTTAGTTAGAGCTCTTCTTTCCTGCACACAACTCATAATCAAACCCAAATACCAGATGTGACAAGAGCAACTGCTAATAAAACCAATTTCACGCACGATCATCAAGATCTTAAGACAGCTGTTCACAGAATTGGGGTGTCATGAAAGTATAAGTATATTTCATGATGACGTGTGTAGCAATGTGTAATGTATTACCAATACCATCTATCATGAGATATTTATCAGTCACAAGTTGGTTCCCTGGTTTCAGAAAAGTCTGTAGCACCAAAGAAAGCAAACCACATTAATTTAGCTACGTCTCTCAAGCTCTATTTGCATTTCTTTCTTGTTTTACCATTATCACCAAGGTGACAAAAAAGAATAAACTGACAACTAAATGAGTGAGATTCACTGAATGGCACGACAGCTTTGCAAAGTATAGGAATATGAGTCAAGTGGGTGTGCAATTTTTCTATTTTTGCTCTCTCTGTGTATGCTTTTTTGATGTGGTAATATTAAAACTAATTTGATCACATTTTTAGATCATAATCCTGTGAGTTAAAAATGTGTTAACCCTTTGGAGGCTTCATATCAGCAAGTTAATGTTCACTCAAACCAGAGGTACACTAAGAAGCTAGTGATATTTCTTACACTGCTTATTCTGATCAAACTGTTTTCTTCAGTCAGCTCTATGTCCTGTTCACTCTGCCTCTTCGGCATTGGGCCAAAGCTGAATCAGTTAAATCTTATCTTTCATGTATCACTTTGTCGATCACTGAGTAACAGTCAGCAGAACACTGTCTGCTCTGGAGATGTGTC
The DNA here is from genome assembly GCF_004354835.1 of Perca flavescens. NCBI lineage: Eukaryota > Metazoa > Chordata > Actinopteri > Perciformes > Percidae > Perca > Perca flavescens. Next base: position 28,055,980 of record NC_041334.1, on the reverse strand, counting down.
AATGTGTCTTTGTTCTCTCTAGTTTTGTCAGTTTCTGATGGTGTCACTATCTATCAGGATCTGCAGTCAGCAATACTGTGGCACATTACCTGAAACCTGACTGCAGATATCATATCCAGTTGATTAAGTTTAGTTGATTATGCTTTTACATTTTTCCTCCTTGTATATGCTATAGGATGCCACATTTTCTTAATTTGTGTGTGCATATTGAGTGTCTGCATAGTTTACTTGTGCCTTTAGAGGAAATCTATCTGTTTTTACAAATAGATTCACCACATTTCTCTTTCACTTTCACGTCTGTCGTCTGTTGGACTGCGGATGTGTGTTTTCGTGTGTGGAGCGTTGAATCCTTCAGACGTCTGTTTCTGTTATTGTTTACGTCAAGTGGTTGTTGAAATGCGGACATAAATAATAGTAGTAAGTGTGTGTGCTAGCGTTTTAGAGTTGTCTCAATACGCCTACAAAGAAAGGAGTTTCTCTGATAAATATGTATGAGGTGACAACAGGGTGACAGTGTCCTGTCCAACCACTCACTAATTCCCATTCATTAATGGGTGTTGTTTTGACAGCTAATATGTAGGAGGGCAGAGGCCCATAATTAAGGATCATGCAGAACGGAATATTACTAATAATACTAGAAGTCTCATCTATGACCTACAGAGACCCCTCTGGATTTCAGATGAATTCTTTAGTCATTGAGGCTTCCTCTCAGTTCACCCGTCATGGTGAATGTGAGCTGTCGTGTAGTTGGCATGTCACACACTTCACCCTGTGGATCTGAACAAACGTGTGTCTGTGGTAGATCTTTAAATGGAACTGTGATAATAAACAGGAACATTTAAAATAAATAATTCAAATGTGAACTTGAATAATTACTTAAAAAAAGATAACTTCCTCCGAAACCTTATCATTTCCACAGAGCTGAGCAAGCAACATGAGGTGAAAGTATTGCTGTAACCTGAAACTGAAGTTGCCCGGTCCTGCTGTGCAAGCATCTTTTTGGGAGATGAAACTTTCCCACTGAACGCAAAGTTCAGACCAGTTTGACCTGGACATTGTCAGTAATGTAAGATTAAAGTAGCGCAAGCAGTTTTCCGGTTCAATCAGTGATTGATATACTCCAGTGTGATGCTTCCAAAAGTATGACACCTAATCCTCCATACTCTATTTATGCGCGTTAGGGTGGAAGTGCGTAAACACATGCATGCGTATGGCCATTCGCATATGTACTGTGCCTGTGATGGTGTTAACCGCACTTATGTAAGCACTGCTCATTATGACGGCTCATATTTTCCCATGCTGTTCAAACATCTGAGTGCTGAATTAGTGAAAGTAAAAATAACAACTTCTAAATGCAATTTGAATGATTAATCACAGTTTCATTGACTCTTATTTACGTTAACTTGGTTCTTGGGCTATCAATACTCAGATGTCAAGCAAGATAGACCGGGGTGGGTATGAAGAAGTGAAAAGAGATATAACCCTTGTGGTCGATCATCATCATGCTGCTGCTGTCGCTGATGGCGATGACGATGTTGTATGGAGTTATATTACTGCCATTAGTCAGGAGCGCATTATTTCAATTTGAGAGCATTTCTCACTGATATTACGTTCAGATTTCTTGCTCTCACACTCAAATAGTCACTGCTCGCACTCAAAACCTTGCTCTCACACTCACTGCTGCTTAGATTTGTTCTGCTTGTGCTCAAACTTTCTGCCTAGACTCAGATATGTTGTTGTTTGGACAGATTTCCTGCTCTCAGCTTTGAACCTTCTCCTCGCACTCAGGCTGATTCTGCTCGCTTGCAAATTTTCTGCTCTCGGATCTCTCCTGCACGCTTGGATTTTTTTGTTTTATAACCCTGCCAAAAGTCAACAACCAATAGAATGCCAGCTGTAGTGTTGACCAATGAAATGATCCCTGCCCCGTTGAGGGTGCGTTCACTTTACGTTAGAACGTCTGTTGAGGGCGGCTGCACTGTAACCGATAACTGTAACCAAGTTTATATACCCCCGCGCCGTTCATTGCTTTATTATAAGTATATGTCAACAATGTGCACAGAATGGTCGACGCACTTTCACCTGCACCCATCAGGAAACGGGAGAAAGCTTTGAAGTGGGACATATCAAGTTATGTCCACAACTACGAGGGTGAGTACCATAACTTAAGCACCTAGCTAGCTAGCTAACATATGGCGCTAGCATATAGCCTAGCTTGATGTCCATAAACAAATAGATTTTCTTTATTGTATAGCTAGATTGAACGACATATGACGGACTGTATGTGTATATGTGATGACCTCACTTTGTATTTTTTCCTCGTTTGGTTAACCATGTTCCTGGGGATTTGGCTAATTTCATGTTAGAGCCAGCAGTAAAACCTAAACTGTAATCAGTTTTTGCATCACTGTTGTGTTGTTCATCAGAATTTAGTCTTCATTCCTTCATATAGCATTAGTCTGAAAATGATGAATTCATATCAGTCTGTTTAAAAAGTTGTAACATTAAGTACAATTTTACCACTATAATAAAAACAAATCTAGAAATGATATGCTTTCTTATTTGCTCCTTAAATAGCAGTTATTTGTTTAATTAATACAAAGCAAACTGAACTGAAAAAACATTTATTTTGTTTCACGTTCTTTTCATAGGTGGGGCTGAGGGGCTCGACCCCTGTTGATCTGTGTGTGTGTATCACCAACCCATGATAGCTAGAATTCACCCTGCTACTCCAGATCTACCTACTGTATGGCTGACTACAGACTACAACCATCTGCTCCAGATCTACCTACTGTATGGCTGACTACAGACTACAACCATCTGCTCCAGATCTACCTACTGTATGGCTGACTACAGACTACAACCATCTGCAAGTTTTGTTTGTAGTGAACATCAACAGCTGCACTAAACGTCTCTTTTGTTCATATGGGACTTGGTTGTTCTCCATACTGCATCACACACTATATTATATTAGTATATTTTTTGTTTTGTTATATTAGTACAAACAACAACTTTAGCTTACCACTACCTCATAACTTAACCTTAATTGCTCTTGTATAATTCATTTATCTTCTACTAGTTGTATATACCTCCTATTTAATTGAATTATTCTTAATTTGTGTTGCAATACCTGAATCATCCCTCTTGTGAACACTAGGCTTATCTTATCTTTATTCATAACCCTGCTCACAAACTCACCTTAACCTGGGTCATCTGTTTGCCAATATCAATGTTCCTGCTACAGTAAATCCTATAGGCAAATTGTTCTGCTTTCACCCTAGTATGAACAATACACTTTTAAGGTTTTCCATCCATCCATCCATCTTCGTCCGCTTATCCGGTTTCGGGTCGCGGGGGGAGCAGCTCCAGCTTTTAAGGTTTTGTGTCAAATATTGTGCAATTTGTTATGAATTACTCATTGTTTTGACAAGGTCAATTAAAGCTATTTACCAAGTGTCAGCTCTGGTCAATGTAATTGTACTGTTTGTTTTTATAAATGTTATGGAAAATGAAAAAACCAATTTGCCTTGATCAGGGTTTTGATTTGTTGCAAATATGAACATGGTTTTAATAATCTGTATCTTATTGCTCTGAAAAACTACAATGATTTAAGAAATATCAGTGATACTTATTAACATTTATTGAATTGATTGAATATATTGGCAGACATTACAGGCACCTATTCATGTCAACAGAGAAAACAATAGTTTGTTCTCTCTTTTATCACTTTGATAATGCAGGTGATGGTGCAGAAAGAGGGGTGAAGTCCTTGTAGATCTCTGGCAGATCCAACAAGTCTCCACTGTTGTCTTTGTATAGTATGCTCCTATTAAAGACAAATTCATAGACATCAACACATAAGATATTAGGTGTAAATAGCTTTCTTTAACATCATTACTATACATATATATATATATATATATATATATATATATATATATATATATATATATATATATATATATGTATATATATATATATATCTTACCTTATCTGATTTGGTTTTGTGGATATCAGTAATTTTCTCTCCCAGGCCTGGTTGTGCACCCTGTGAATTTAAGCAAGAAACATAAATGATAAGTGTATGTAACATGATTTTACTATTATATTACAACAGGGGTACTTCAGTCACACCTAGAAGAAGAAAAACAAACAAACAAAACACTTGTTCTTTTCTGCTCAGTTTGCTTTGTATTAATTAAAAAAATAACATTTAAGTTGCAAATAAAGCATATCATTTCTAGATCTGTTTTATTATAGTGGTGAAATTGTACTTACAGACTGGGTCCGTGTACTTTTTCGTTCATTCGATTTTCATTTCATAAACAGGTATTATAAAACAAAAAACAAATGGTTATTTGATAGAAAGGAAAAAAGGCTTGTTTTTTCATATTCAGAGACTGGATGTTGTCATTTCCAAGGCAACAGCGCCAGCCTAGCCTACCAGTGTTGCTTTCAGCCCAGGCTAAAATTACTTTGGAAACCTGTACTCTTGATAATGCTTGGGGGGAATTTTATTTCATAATGTCACATGTATTTATTACCTGGCTCCCTCTGACTCTCTGTCTCTTCCTGCCGCAGACAACTTCGCCCAAAGAGAGTCGAACCAGCTGACTGAGGAAACAGAATTTCAGTTCACGGCTATAACGGTACCGTTACGCCACTGTTAACAATCCCAGCAAACTTTCTGTTGCTGCCGTTAAACTTGCTGATCTGGCAGAGAGTCACCGGGGGTTCGGGATCAGATCATGGGGATCAGACCTCCGGTGCTGGGTCTAATATTCTAATATTAGCTGCTGCTGCAGCTGGCTAGCAGCTAGCCACCAGCCCTGTGACCTCGGTCCCTGCGGTTCGCTGGCGTTACCCGCTCTAGCTGAGCTGGGAATCTGCCGTGCTTGTGATTTATTCATATTTTCTTTTCTTTGCAGTGATATGCTATGATGCACTGATGCCAGGCAGGCTTGCTGCTGCTTTTAGTCAGAGTCTGTGAGATAACAAAACTTAATAAAATATAACGTGCATATAAATAGACGGAATAAATAAAAGTCCCCGGAAATAAATATAAGTAAAACATATGTATTTAGGCTATTGAACTATAATGACTAGCTAATGCCTATATATGTATTGCCTCATTTATGTATTTCATGTTCTATTTCATAGCCATATTTATTATGTAAAGGGTGGCAAAAAACGGATGATCAGTCGCTTAGGAAGTTATAGGCTACAGTTTCCCTCAACTGCAGCTGGGACATTCTAACGTTTAACGTGAAAAAGCGTAACGTGGTTTAATGTAACTAAACAGTCAGTTATCAGTCACATAACGTCCATAATAATTGGACTTTGGTTTAGATTTTTTGACAGTTTTCAGTGGTTATGAGGAGCAATATGAGAGAGAAATTTGGTAAACATTGATCATTGCTTTGGTACATTAAACCACATTAAGCTTTTTCACGTTAAGAGTTAGAATGTCCCGGCTGCAGTTGTTTTTAATGAACGAAAAAGTACACAGACCAGACTGATATGAATTCATAATTTTCAGACTAATGCTATATGAAGGAATGAAGACTAAATTCTGATGAACAACACAACAGTGATGCAAAAACTGACACAAACAATCCAGTTTCTGGTGTTCTTTCAGTTATATTACAGTTTAGGTTTTACTGCTGGCTCTAACATGAAATTAGCCAAATCCCCAGGAACATGGTTAACCAAACGAGGAAAAAATACAAAGTGAGGTCATCACATATACACATACAGTCCGTCATATGATGTTCAATCTAGCTATACAATAAAGAAAATCTATTTGTTTATGGACATCAAGCTAGGCTATATGCTAGCGCCATATGTTAGCTAGCTAGCTAGGTGCTTAAGTTATGTTACTCACCCTTGTAGTTGAGGACATAACTTGATATGTCCCACTTCAAAGCTTTCTCCCGTTTCCTGATGGGTGCAGGTGAAAGTGCGTCGACCATTCTGTGCACATTGTTGACATATACTTATAATAAAGCAATGAACGGCGCGGGGGTATATAAACTTGGTTACAGTTATCGGTTACAGTGCAGCCGCCCTCAACAGACGTTTTAACGTAAAGTGAACGCACCCTCAACGGGGCAGGGATCATTTCATTGGTCAACACTACAGCTGGCATTCTATTGGTTGTTGACTTTTGGCAGGGTTATAACACAAAAAAAATCCAAGCGCGCAGGAGAGATCCGAGAGCAGAAAATTTGCAAGCGAGCAGAATCAGCCTGAGTGCGAGGAGAAAGTTCAAAGCTGAGAGCAGGAAATCTGTCCAAACAACAACATATCTAAGTCTAAGCAGAAAGTTTGAGCACAAGCAGAGCAAATCTAAGCACGAGCAGTGACTATTTGAGTGTGAGAGCAAGAAATCTGAACGTAATATCAGTGAGAAATGCTCTCAAATTGAAATAATGCGCTCTTGACTAATGGCAGTAATATAACTCCATAATGTTGGCTATGTTACATCTGCTCACCTGTAGTGGATAAAACACTTTATTTTCACTGCTCACCACTAGAGGGCAACAATGAAGCGCTATCATCACTTGTACTGCCATCTGTAAAAGGCTTTTGATACTGTTGATTATAATATATAACGTATGACTGTTGCTGCTGATGGTTTCAAGTCAAAGCCACAGATGATTGTTTAAAGATGTCACACAATGATCAACTGCAAAACAAACTGAGTCACTTGTTCGTCTACAAGACGTTCAAGTTTTTCTGGCATTTTTCATATAGGTGACAGTGTCAGTGTGTGTGTGTGTGTGTGTGTGTGTGTGTGTGTGTTTAATGACTGTGGGGTTGAATAGTCTTGTTGAGGCGTTATACTGTATACACTGTATGTATTTTGTTCTGTCTTGTAAATAAAGCTTAACTACCGGTAACTAACTAACTAACTAACTAACTAACTAACTAACTAACTAACTAACTAACAGTTGCCTACCTACCAACTGTTCCACCTGAAGGTGATATGATAGAACAAATCAAATGAAAAAAATATTTGTATTGCTGTGGTTCAGAACAGCTTCTAATTACTTGGACAAAGTTGTGTTAATAAATGAGTAAAAATATATAAATATTAAATCAATAAGCTAGAGTGGCACAGTAATGGTTATAAGTAATGTCATATTCATTAACTGCAGGCACTTTGGCGTTGCTGAGTTTCTGTCTGATCATGTGTTTATGATACATGTAGGTCTCGCTGCCAAAGGAGTTCCCCTCACACAGCCACGACAGTCCATTCACCGACAACAGTATTTATTAATGATTTTTGTTACACACTTAATAAATTCAATAAACTTTTCAACCGTGCGCCTCAGGTTGCCCGGCTTCTCCGGCAAACAGTTCAGTTGCTCACAGACATGACCCCTCCCCGGCCACTGAATGCAAACCATGCCCACCTCCACAATACAGTACTGTAGTATTTCAGCCAGAAGTAAAGTTATTTTAGAATGTGATTAAGTTGACTAGATTACCAAATACATACAAAATACATTGAAATTAGCAACATATTATTGGATAAAAATACGGCTTCTTCTCAAAGTATTAATGACCTCCAGACAACTGTTTTTTTTGGAAGATAGATTACAACCAACTAAATATTCATATAATCTACGAGAAGTAGAATAAGTTGTAGGACACTGTGAACCCCAAATAAAATCCTGATAGATGTGGTGGCTGTGTGTGCAGGTTATTTGAGATATTATTTAATGATACCTACTATAATAGACAAAATAAAAACATTTTGCATTAGAAATTTCATCAAAAGTCAATAACTTAGCTTAAAATCAACTAAATTATCTTTACAGAAGTTAAATGAAATTGCTTCTGGGGTTTCCTTACCCCACTCCTTAGCACCCTCTGCAGTCCACTGTGAGAATGTTTGTGAGTGGTTATTTAATAACTATACACCGTGATCGTTCTCTGTGTCTCCTCTCCATAGTGACAGTGTTTTGAATTAAAGCACATTAAATTGTTAAATAACAAATTTACACATTTATGTATATTATTGATGGAGTAACCTGTTAGGGGGCCTCAGGGCACCCCCTACCTACCGCCCTCCATGCAATGACCCTGGGGGACTTTTGTGACACTCAATTTCTGGGGCTTCGGGGCTGCTGCCCATTTTTCTTTGCTGAGACGAGGTGAAGTTGCTGAACACTGTCTCAACGGAGAAATAAAACACAAGAGGCAGGAAAAAGCATGTCTGACCATCCTGATGGAGACAAATACAAGTCAGATTACAGGCACAGCACCTTGAACACACCATGCTGTTTAAGTGAGCTGTTACAAGCATAGTCACGCATTGCCAGACCTTCCTCCACAGCACGGAGTAACAATGGAGGAGGGTCTTACTAGTCCACACAGCATTCCGGGATGGGAGAAAAACATGCTCTGGTTTATTGGAGTGTCTTTAAATCAATCACAATAGTCATGGAAGGCGCTAAGCTACGGTGCCGCTGCAAAATAGCCTCGGGAAGGAACTTGTTTTGGTGGAACATGTGTATGTTCAAAAGTTGTTTTAGTCATGCAACAGAAAACTCAGATTGGACAGATAGTCTAGCTAGCTGTCTGGATTTACTCTGCAGAGATCTGAGGAGCAGTTAACCATATTCCTTAATCAAACAGAGCTTAAAATTCCAACACAAAGAAAGCGTAAGGTAACGGACACCCGGCCAAAAAGATTGACATCCAGCGTAATTTCCGGTGGCTTCGGAGGTATCCCGGAAGTGGAACATCGTGGATATAAACTAGTACAAGCATAATGTCTAGGTGGGCACACAATATAGTTGAGCCAAACTGTTAAACGTTCCCTCTGTAATTTTACATTATTCATTAGGATGTGGTGGGCTTGAACACAGTTTCAAGGTCCCTGACACTTTTGATGTCAAACGTTTTTGTTTTGCAGGAAAAGTAATTTCTTTGTAAGAGGATAGAAAACTGATGTTACCACATGGGCTACCAACTATCGTTTGATTATGATAAGCACAGGTTTTGAGACTAACAACGCCATGAATTTACCCCCCACCTCTTTCTTTGCCATTTTCAAATTAAATAGGCTACAGTAGGCACTTGGCAAAGGTCCTTGGTCCTCGGGATTTGTGTGCAGTCTCAGAGGCAGAGTTAAGGGCAACAAAATGGTGAGCAAGCAGCAGCATGCCATCTCGTATTATAAGATACCAGTCACAGGGGACATTTTTTCTACAGAATAAGTAATTTGACCTTTGATACTTGTAAGTACATTTTGCTGATAATACTTATGTAATTTTACAAAGCAGAGCAGAGCAGACATCAAGTCTTTGTGTTGAAAGGAAACACTCAAAGTCAGTAGGTAAGAGTATTTTTGTATTGAAGTTAAAAGGTTTACTCTACGAACAGTACAGTAGAAGCATGCATACTTAATGATAAATGATGATATGAATACATATACACTTATGTCAATATATATATATATATACATATACAAACCAACAGGAATCCAAAAATGCAAAAATGCAAGAAACAACACAAGGAGTACAAACTGAGGCAGGCAAAAACTAAGTCCAAAATGCAAAAAGGGAAACAGAGCTGAATAACAAAACGAGAGCACAGAGACCGCAGGGAAGACTATGACACATAACTCTGAGGCCATGTCCACATGAACACGGGTATTTTTATAACCGTGACTTTTTTTACGCGGTTTGGCCCTCCGTCCACACGAAAACGCAGTTTCAGGGCACTGTAACCGAACATTTTTGAAAACTCCGGCCAGGGTGAGCCTTTTCAGAACCGCCGGTTACAGTGTTGTCGTAACCGGGTCTTTTGCCTTGCGACGTCAGAGTGTGCGCCGTTATCCACTGTGTTTGACGTCATATTGTGCACCGCTAACTGCTTTGTTGATGTTTGTTGACGATTCTTTGCAATGGCGGATGAGTAGGATGTAACTTTTTTCTAGGCTTCTGATTGGCCAAGGTGACTTTACGATTTGGGTTATATCGCCGCCTGCTGGTGTGGTATGCTCTTGACAGCGCTTGACAGCGTGTTTTTGCGTTTTCATGTGGACAGAGATTTATTTTAAACCGAGCATGTGTGGATGGTTTTTTTTTTAAAAACAGAGGAGAAAAAACTCCGGTTATAAAAATACCCGTGTCCGTGTGGACTAGGCCTGAGACTGGAGCAAACAGGGACAGGAACAAACACAAAACGATGTGACAAGAGACAAAGGGAACACAGAGACTAAATACACTGGGAAAACGAGAAAACGAGGAACCGGTGACAAACAGGTGAAACAGAGGGTAATCAAAAAGGCGGGAAAACAGGAAGTAAAACTAGACAAGACAGTAAACCAGACTACCAGAGTAAAACAGAAACCTACGTAATCGTCAAAGAACAGAGGAATACACAATAAATAAGAGAATACAAAAAACCTACACAATCACCAAAGGAAACATCAAAAACAGGAAAACAGAAACCAACAATCATCACAGAAACCTAAGCATAAACAATCAATGAGGAAACACAGGGAACCGAGACATAAATATACAAACAGGCAACCGAAATATAACCAACCCCAACAGACCATAACCACAACAGGATGAAATAATTATTAAATTATTTAAAGTACTAAAAAGAGAAATGTACATTGGCTTCTGCTTACAAGTAATGTCAAGTCAGAAGTGAAATATTTGATGTTAGCTTGGAGACTGCAGTCACTTCGGGATTGCAGAGTTGATTTTGCTCAGTTTCTGACTGATCAAGTGTGTGTTTTCTGGCCAAGTTCCTTCATGTAAATCGGATGATGTTTGTCATATAAGGCGCATTTCATGTTGCCAGCAGGGGGCGTTATGACCAAAATTGAATTTTAGCCTGTAGGTGTCCTCAGGCCTGGACCCTTGTCAATCGTGAGAAATTTCGGTGAGATACGACAAAGTACACACAAGTTACAACAACTTCTTTGTTCATCTCTAAACACTCAAAATGACTGTCACGCCACGCCCACACCGTCTGACGAAAAGTCTTTCTTTTAATAACTTTTCATCGTTAAGGTGTTGGAATGGTACAGTCCAAGTTTGAGGTCCATCGGATGAAATCTCTAGGAGGAGTTCGTTAAAGTATAGAACTTGACTTTTATTTGTCCTCAGGGTTGGACTCTTATGAATCCTGAAAAGTTTCGAGCCAGTTGGACAACGTACACTCGAGTTAGTAAGAATATTTTTTTATTGAAGTTTAAATTAAACCATTGTTAAAGTTAAAAAGTTGACTCTGCTAACAGTACAGTAGAAGCACACATACTTAATTATAAATATGAATACATATACACTTATGTCAATATATATAATATATAGCATAACATATCATAAATATTGTATATAAAACAGTCCATGTGTTAGTGGATGAAATAATTTACAAAATAAAAAAGTACAAAATAGAGAAATGTACATTGGCTTCTGCTTAATGTCAAGTCAGAAGTGACATATTTGATGTTAGCTTGGAGACTGCAGTCACTTCGGGATTGCAGAGTTGATTTTGCTCAGTTTCTGACTGATCAAGTGTGTGTTTTCTGGCCGAGTTCCTCCAGCCACTCCAGCACAGTGTCCAGTTCTCCCATGGCCTTCTGTGCCGCCTGGTTTATTTCTAACTGCTCAATGGAAAGAAATGGAAAAAAGGACAGAGAGAACAGTGGATTTAATGATGGGCATTTCTGTATGGAAACAAGTAACAGTCAGGTTTGGATAGTCAGGATATTAAGCCAAAAAATAGATATATAGATAGATAAATACCTCCAGACAAATGTTTTCTTTCAAAATAGATTAAAAACACCTCTTTTGAAAAGAAACCATATTATTTAACCTCTTTGAGTTTCAGGAGTGAACTGTGTCACATTTTTGGTAACATATAGAACTAAATATTCGTATTGATGGCAGCATTTTTGCAGGTCACATCTTTTTTCCTTTGAAGGTCCCGTGGCATGACAATTTCACTTTAGGAGATTTTTTAACATTAATATGCGTTCCCCCAGCCTGCCTATGGTCCCCCAGTGGCTAGAAATGGTGATAGGTGTAAACCGAGCCCTGGGTATCCTGCTCTGCCTTTGAGAAAATGAAAGCTCAGATGAGCCGTTTTGGAATCTGCTTGTTATGAGGTCATAACAAGCAAAGTTACCTCCCCTTTCTCTGCTTTGCCCGCCCAGAGAATTTGGCCAACCCATGAGAGAGAGACATCATGGCTTTCAACCGAGAAAAGTGGCAGTTGGTCAAGGCTACACCCCCACCCTCCACCTTGCCCCCCCCCTCTCCTCCTCAATAGCTTCAGACACAGAAATGGCACATACTAAGGAAAGCTCATTGTGGGACTGGCTCTAGTGGCTGTAATTCTGCACCAAAGCTGAATTTCGGGAAAGAGACTTCAGATACAGTATTAGGGGACCACTAAGGTCTATATAAAAGCATCCAAAGAGCACCATGTCATGGGACCTTTAAAATATACCTCATATTTGCAATATTTTTTTTGAGACTTTTTAAAGTATTTACTAAAATTGTAACATCTTTTGTTTTGCTAAAATAGCTATTTCTAGGGATATCATAAAGCCTTGATCCAATAAAAAAGTAAATGGTACTTTTTACATACAGTGCTCAGCGTAAGTGAATACACCCTTGCTAAAATTGACTAAAAAGAGGAATAAAACAAATCATCTTTTGGAAATTGATCTTAATGCCTTGATAGGAAAAAATAGGAAAAATCCAACCTTTAAGGACACCAATTGTCTTAGTGAATGAATAATGTATCATAAATTAATAAATAAATAAATGTTCTTCCTTAAAATACAGGGGGCATAATTCAGTACACACCTATGTTAAATTCACATAGAGGCAGGCAGAATTACATTTTTAAATTAAAATAGCCCCTCACATCATCACATAAAAATCTGCCTGCCTCTATGGGAATTTAACATTGGAGTGTACTGACTTATGCCCCCTGTATTTTAAGGAAGAACATTTATTTATTCACGATACATTATTCATTCACAAAGAAATATTTTTCAAAAAATTGTAATTAAGACATTAAGATCAATTTCCAAAAGAGGATTTTTTTATTCCTCTTTTTAGACAACTTTAGCATGGGTGTATTCACACAAAATTTGTCAAATCTGACCCTAACACAATATAAGGGTTAGATATTAGTAAGTGATACCTGATATATTTAAAATATTCAACTATTCTAAATAGAATATGTGTGAATTGGACACCAACTGTATCCCATAAAACTACTGAAAACCAAATAAAAAATCATTTGAAAAAGTGAATTAAATTGCCCCCTCATCAGTCCATTGTGAGAACGTCTACATACCTTGATAAACTCAGCATGCAGGGAGTCAACTGTTCTCTGTGTGTCCTCTCCGCAGTGGCAGTGCTGCACAGAACAAAGCACAATTATTAAAACAAGTTACTGGCGTTTATAATTAAAGAACTAACAACTAAGTTATTGAACAGCTAACTTACACATTTATGTATATCTCTTCTGAGGCTGACAAAAGCATTGGCCAGAGCGCTGGAGCAGCGTTGTTGCTGTGGCTGAGAAGAGGCGTAGTTGCCGAACACTCTCTCAACGTAGAAACGCAGCACAAGACGAAGGAAACAGCACTTTTGACCGTCCTGATAGAGACACATCAAGGTCAGATTACAGCAGTTCTCACACATTCATGTTACATACTCATACAATGTTCATAAAGCCTTTATCATTTAGAGCAGATGAATATTCAGAATCTGAACAGGAAATTAGGATAGAAAGAATTCCAGCACTACATGGTAAAAGACTCACCTGAACATGCTTCATCAGTGATTTGTCCAGAAGTTTCACTCCGATCTCATTGTCTCCTTCTATCTGTAATGTAAAGACCACAGAGAACAAGTGAGAATCTCTCTCTGCTTAAAGGTGTTTGCTGTGAACAATTTCTGATATTTTTGTGTGGTAAAGTGATTGACTGTGTCTGCATGTTATGGTGGATGCTGCATTTGTTGATTTCTATTATTTAATTTGAGTCAGTGGTTTGAAGAGTGTGTGTGCAATAAACTCACCGCATTTGATCGTATGTCAATGTAATATTTGCGCATTTCGTGTGTGTGAACATTGACAGAGCAGCTGTCCAAGTTCAGCGTTCGGCCCTCCACATGTTCACTCAGACAGCTGATCAGGAGGAGCAGGCAGAGAGAGCAGCCAAGCAGCATCTTCATCATCATTGTTGTGGTTGTCGGGTGAAAGAGCTAACAGAAAAATGTTGTTTGTTAAATAGAGAACAAAATTCAGAAGCTAGATCCAGCAAATGCTTGGGGGTTTGCTTATTAAATGACTTAATCAATGGATAGAAAGTTTTTTTTTTCTGTTGATAAACTCACAGTATAGCATTTAAAGCCTTCAAAAGTGATATGGTATTTGTATATCATCTTCAATCTTACTTTTTGTTTCAAAATCTAAATTAATTTAAGGGTACCTGCTAGCACCACCTCAATTCAATTTATTTATAGTGTCAAATCACAACAGAATTGATCTCAGGACACTTTTTAGATAGAGTAGGTCTAGACCACACTCACACCTGTGTTTAGACTCACCTGTGTGTGTTACTCAGAGGAAGAGTCCTGGGAGTGATGTGCCTCTGTGTCACCATGCTGTCTCCTCTTATAGTGGCATTAGGGGGATTTTTAGCAGGCAATGCACAGCTTGCACAGACACACACACACTCATGTGCCTCCACATGTACACACACACACACACACACACACACACACACACAAATTGGTTTACAGAAAGAGGAAGTATTTTGCAATTAAAGGAACTGAATTCCCATTACCTAATTGGAAGAAGGAAAAGAAATCATTTAAGATTTCCTCCTAGCTGATGTGATGAGAAACACTTTCGCTGTCAGTGATGTAATTATTTAATGGGCCATTTATTCAATTCTCATTGTCGTCATACCTCTGCAGCAAATAATGTATTCACCTGTGTGTTCCTCGTTATATAATACTCATTTCATTATTGGGCTAATGATCTTTTAAAATGTGTTCCTCTATTCTTTTAGGGTGAAAGATGGCTGTGTTTTGCACCAATATCAATTTGTTTTTATGTTCTCCCTGACCGATCACCATGTCTGCTCTCAGGTGTTCTATATACAGTATGTTAAAGAAAGCGTTGGGAATCTGAACCAAAAAAGTCGATAACACGATGGCTTGAGTTTCAAAATGTGAAGGTGCTTTTATTTACAAAAAAGTGGTTAAACAGACGGGACGAGAAGCATGACGTCGACAGCCCTATGTGGAGCAGCACTTTGCCTCAGCTCTGGTTAAGACCCAAGGACTGGAGAGGAGAGAGAGTTCAAAATAATGGGTAAGTAACATAGTTCGTTGTAAAATAGAAATTACTTAAATGAATAAGTGTGATATGTATAAAAGTGTGACTGCAAATAAATTGTCTGGGTGCTTTGTGACCTGAGTGGGTTTGCCATGTGTCATCCAAACGTGACAGAGCCTTCGTCACAATATACGTTCAGTTATTTACTGGAACTAAAACCTCCTTTGGCACAGTGTAAGACATATTCCCTCAGGGAGCACTCTCACCGGGCAGTGTCATCACTCCTGTCAGACAAGTCCTGATCGGAATCACCTACTGTACCTGCTTACCTGCCGGTTTAACTTTTAATAGCTGCTGAAAATGCAATGCAGTGGAAAGAATTATATGCATGGGAAGTCCAATGGCAAACAGGAATATCCTATGTTCATCGAAATAATATACATACGTAATAGCACTAAAAATAAGGAAGTGAACATTTTCAGATTCACTACTGCTGTGCATCCGTCAGTGCATGTAGTAAAAAATAGCTGCCGGCACTTCCCAGCTCAGGAATGCTGTGGAGGCAAATTTTATTTTAACCATTATTGATTAATGATTTTAACCATTTGCTTAAAGATGGTTTTAAACCTCCACAAAATGCTGTTCCTTCCTCTTAGACTCTTAAAGACCAGAGAGGGACAGCTGCAGCCATGAACTCTAGCTTCTCATTTTGTTTAACTTTTTAGCAGACAAAGTCGAGAAGGCCACAAACCGTGTCTCCTTCTGCCTCCTGAGATAAACTGTTGTTTAGGTTAATGTTTGGAACAGAGAGCAGAGGGGAAGGTGAGGATGGTTTGACTTTTCATGATGTCCTCTTTTCAACTATGGGCAGGCTAAAAGATAAAGTTAGAGGGGTGATTTAACAGAGGTTTTGACTATATGATGTTGTGATTAGGTTTGAAATCTGTATTCTCATATTTTGCAAAATATAATAAATGCTCAAAGACCAGATTTTGGTTTAATTCTCAAACAGTCTTTATTCGTTTTCATTTTTATCATTGATATTTACTAAACTCTGCTGCTTCAAGAAAAATTCCACCACATGCTTAGTGCTTGTTTCTAACCGCTAGAGGTCATAATAAAGCTTTATGAACATGGAAATACTTCAAATGATCCAGAGCACAACTCTCTGAATCTGTGGCACTGGTTCAACAGCTGGTGAATATAATATCATATCATCTGGTCTAAGATATTTCTGTTTATATCATACACTTTTACTACTTTAACACAAAGTAGGCTATGTCTTACATATTTTGAGATATGAGATTGAGTCACAGTCACAGTCACATTTTTACTGTCTCAAAAGTTACTTTACGCATATATGAACATATTAATTTCACACTAATCATAGGTCACTTTTTTAAACACATTATGTGGAGTTATCTTGTGAACAAACAAAAGTTTAAATTTAGTGTTTCTCACCCAAACACAATGAGTGTTTTCTTGAACGCATTAACTTCCTTTAAAACTGAGCCAATTTGTTTTTACATTTTCAAATTGTGATGATGGATTGTGTTTACATTCATGTTTACTGTCTAGTACTACAAGTAAAAACAAAAACTCTCATTCACTCCCTCCACCTTCTGTCTTTGGCTAATTGTTTCTCAATGGTCCCCCAGCTCTGTTGGTGGTGGTGGACTGGAATTGTTCTGCGCCATTTTATTTTTGGCCTCCCTTTCCTTCTTTTGCCTTCTGGTGTCCAGTGTAATGCGACCATTAGGATTGGTTTGATGTCCTTTTTTGGAGCACATGGCCAATCTAGGTCCACCTGCGTCTCTTGTCTAATTGATGATGGTGTGTCTTTTAGTTGGATGATTTCAAGAAGGTTATTATTGGAGATGGTCTTTGGCTGGAATATAGATATCCTCTGTAAGCATGACATATGGAAGGTGGATAGTTTGTAAGTGTCCTGTTGTTTTTCAGCATTCTGCACTGTAGAGTAGCGTTGATAGTGCACAGCTTTGGTAAATCTGAAATTTGGGTTTTGGTGCTGTATTGGTTGGATTTTCAGATTAGTTTAAGTCTTGTGAAGGTTGTGTGTGCTTTATTGATTCGGTTTTAAATATCTTGGCTTGTACACATATTTGCAATAAAGTACAAACAGACTCCAGTTCTATGGACAACAGACTGGTGATCAACGTCAGTAAAACCAAATTCACGCCCATCAACATCAATACACCAACAGAAATAACAAAAGGTCTTTGACAACACTGATAATTTCACACACCTAGGAGGAACCATTTACCACAATGGGAGTACAAGCCAAGACAGTGAAAAACATACAGCAAAGGCCTAGTGGTCAAAAACTCCACAGGGTAAGAAAAATCCCACTCTAAAACAGAATTTGACTTTCCTTAGTTTTGCAATCCCAATTTCGTCAAAAATTAGAGTTAGAGTTATCAGCAGAGCACAGTGGTGGAAGAAGTATTCAAATATTTTACTTCAGTAAAAGTAGCAAGACTGCAGTGTAAAAAAGTCCTGCTTTCAAAATCTTACTTACTTAAGTCAAAATACATACTATTTGCATCAAACGTAAAAGAAATATGTACAGAATGACACATTTCAGATTCATATATTGTTTACATCATCACTGGGTTATAATTATTCATGTAATAACATGTACATAATTGGTAAAGGTGAGGCTAATTTAAATTACGTTATATACTGCTTGGTAGCTTAATCTATGATCTCATCACTGATTAGTACATTAGTTGATTTATATTTTCTATTAATAAACCTACATCTGCAAAGTAACTGGTAACTAAAGCTGTCATATAAAGTAGTGGATCACCCGGATCACCTACAAAATCCTGGTCCTCACCTACAAGCACAGCTCACCTCAGCTGGTCTCCTCTCCATCCAAAAATCCAACCTACGAAGTTTTGGGGACAGAGCCTTCTCCAGGGCAGCTCCCAGGCTCTGGAACTCCCTCCCCCAAGAGATCTGCACCTCTGAGTCCCTCACCATCTTCCAGTCCCACCTCAAGACCCATCTCTTCACCTCTGCCTATCCTTAGCCCCACGCCCCCTCCCTTTCCATCTGGGCCTGAATATTGTTTTGTTTTGTATATATAAATTAAATATATTATTATTATTAGTGTAGAAGTAGAAAGTTCCATGAAGAAACAGAAAGTACAAGCACCTAAAAATTGTACTTAAGTAGTACTTGAATAAATGAACTTACAGTACACCACTGGTGGAGCTTATGAGAAGGTGGTAATAAAATCTCTAAAATCAAACACTATCAAATGATCAAAGAAAAAGTTTTATTTTCCATTATTTGTACAAAGCTTCTTTATACAAAAGAATAATATACAGAAGACTAAGAATAAAATGAATAAAATGCCATTTTTACATGAAGTACCTTGAAAATAACAGGCACATTTAGGACAGTTTCCACTACATGGTAGTTATGTTTTAAACTGGTTCTTCTGAAAGCCACTGCAGGTCTGTTTGTTGTCCATGGTGGCAACTCTACTCTGGTCACATCTGCTAGTGAACATAACTACCCTCCATATTTGAGCATGTCTGTCAATGTACCTGTATTTTCAGGCGTACTTATTTTAGTTTTTTTGCATTGTATCTCTACAAACAAAAACAAATACTGATAAAATATAACAAAAACCTAACCCTAAAGTTCAGTATATCTACTCTTTTTGTAGATTCGTAGTTCAAGGTTTAAATTCCTTTGAATTTGGCAACAATGAATTTACTAAACATATCATTGCTGTAAGTTTTTTCATCTATTTGTCTTTCAGTAACACAGTTCAACAGTATGTACGGTTGATATAGCCTACCTTGTTTTTCACTGAGCATGCTTTGCCTTTAATTGAGTTGGCACAAAGTGACTCTGTGTGTATTTGTGTGTGTAATGTGTGTGGTTTGTGTGCATAACCCCAGGCCTTTAGGCACATTTCTCCTAAATGACAATAGAGTGGAGGTGTCTGAAGCACATGATGACATCCACAGGAATCGGGGGGCTCAGATGATTTCCATCCAAACGCAGGTACCTGACAAAACAGAACAGGTGCGTAACATGCCATTACAATGACAACTGCTTTTTAAAATTCATTTGTTCCTGGCATAATTATAGTTGTTCCTATTTACTTACTGCCAAAGGGTGCCACTGAACCAGTTTGTATTGACGAGTGCAAAGTTGTGACATAATGTGATTTACCTTAGTCTAGGCACCAGACTGAGATCGTTGAAGTCGGCCTGCATGTTATAAGGGCAGAGCAGGGTGCCATTGATGCCTGCCAGGAAAACCCACAGTCATGAATGGCCAGTCCTCAATCAAGTAATAATAAGAAAAATCTACCAATTGAATAGGATTTTTTTTACTTGCTTATCATATTAATAATTAAATCTTGTCAATTTATTTAACACTTTTTAAAACAGAGTGCAGAGTCCAAAGTGCTTTAAAACAAGAGACACATAAAGAGCACATTTTTTTTGCCGGCTCAAACAGAAAAATAAACATTAGCCAGTCCATGCCAAGTTTTAAAAATAGCAGAATCAGATACATTTTTATGAAGTAAAATTATGTTGGTCCTGGTGTTCATTTTACTTCAACATCTTGAAATAACTTTGGAATGAAATGAAATGAAATGAAATGCTTATGAAACTTTAATTAAATAACCGTTTAAAAGACATGGTGTCACCTGGAAAACATGGAAGTGTCTGTACACTGCGCTGCACACAATGCATGCATGCACACACACACACACACACACACACACACACACACACACACACACACACACACACACACACACACACACACCACATGCTTGCTTGTTTTGCCTTTGTTATAGTGTAGTAGGATAGTA
The DNA here is from genome assembly GCF_004354835.1 of Perca flavescens. Taxonomy (NCBI): domain Eukaryota; kingdom Metazoa; phylum Chordata; class Actinopteri; order Perciformes; family Percidae; genus Perca; species Perca flavescens. The sequence continues at coordinate 28,035,774 of NC_041334.1, read as the reverse complement.
GAAGTTTATTGATTAAATAATTATTGATTATGAATCTGTCTGCTTGAATTAAATACATTCTATTATACTTTAAGGAGCAATGGTCAGTGATTATTTGTGTATAGGTTGTCAGTGCTCAGATTCACTTTATAAATATGAGATAAATTATTTAAGATAAATAATATCTACATTTTTAAGAGAACACCCCTTTTAAGACTGTATCCACAGTTCAGTTATTGGTCCCTGAATAGTATTTCTTCAATTTGATAAAGTTAATAATATATAAATATTCATAACTTTATTAATATTGATAAAATACCTTTGATGCTTGCTAATGACTGAATCTGTGCTCCCTAAATTCCCAACATCTGCTACCTCTCACAAATCCTTAAGATGGTGCAGATTGCTGCTGAGATAACTTACTCTCGATGCTGTTGTGGTTGAGGTGCAGGTGCTCCAGGTGACTGTTGAAGAAAGGAACAGAGGCGAGCTGGTTGTGGGACAGTTGCAGGTCCAGCAGGGTGGATATGTTGAACACAGACTTGGGAAGACCTTTATCACTCAGCTGGTTGTAGTTCAGCCTTACAAACGCCAGGTGGGTTAAGCCTTCGAAGTAGTCTCTGAACAAGAGAACAATGGATGAGAAGAACAACTGTAAAATTTGACATCCAACCTTTGTTTAATAATGCATGCAGTGTGTCTATGCGTGTGTGTTTATCAGCTATTTGACAACGTGTGCACTGTATACTTGCTTTGGGATGTCATCTATGTGGTTCCTGTCCAGGAAAAGCTGTATTAGGGTACTGGGTACGCCAGCAGGCATCTTTTTCAGGACATTGTGAGCCAGATTGAGCTGCATGAGGCTCTTCAGGTCCTTAAATGTGTTCTTTCCCAGGTCACTGTCACTCAGCTGAGAGAGAAGTCATTATGTTTGCTCCAGAAATGCATGCAGTACAGATGGGTGACCCTGCTCAAAAATTCAGCCCTGGCAGTGTAGCCACACCAGCCCACATCACCATGCCCATGCAGCCCCACCCACGGACACGTGCATTCACTAATTACATTTGTGTACAGATGGTGAAATAATATGAGCAGTACCTTATATGTAACAGATTTTTAAACATTTAATGTAAGTAACTGGCAAACAATGCTTTTAAAAAGCACATATTTATAACAAATTTACACATACAGCCTTTTTATGCTGTTTGTATGCTGTTACTGTCATTCTCTACAATATGTTGTCTTTTTGTTGTCACTGTCTGTCTTCTTCGATTGTCCGTGTTTCTCTCTGTTGACACTGTACATATTGTCTGTCTGGTTTTACATCTAGTCGTCTGTTTTAACTCTCTAACTCAATTTAAAATTTAAATTTAAATATGTTTTTATGGCTGTCTGTGATTATACGTCAGGGTTTTTCCTTGCTCAGAATTGACCTTTGGGGGAACACTTAAAGCAAGTAGGGGTCTGGGGGTCGTCCCCCAGTACATTTTAAGGGTAAATGACTTCAATTTCCTGCATTCTGATACATTTTTAGGCACCAATTTATAGTAAAAACGTATATTTATGGCAAGGAAATCACCAAATTCTGGTGGCAGGTAACAATTCGAAATACAAAATATAATGGAATATTATTATATTCAGTAGTCCAGTAAGGGGGCTTACACATCTGGGACATGGGCCGGATACGACAACACTTGACCCCAAAGTCCAGTTGTTTAATTAGCATAAACAGGGCTTTTATGGTAACTTTTTTTCCCCAAGGGGCATGTTTTGCTCCAAAGTTGAAAAATGTAGGATTGACTTACATAGGCTACTGCTTTTACTGCTAAATTGTACAATAACACAATCATGTTATGGATACAAAACGTTGTGAAGTGTAATGTTTTCTACATTCTATTGATCAGAAATTATCAGTGATGTTGAATATAGCCTACAGTGTAATGGACCACCACAGTTCAGGGATACATATGAACTGCGGATTAATTGCAGAGTTTAACCTACATAGTGTAAAACTAAACACTACGTTCTACCTACGTAGAGCGGCAGCCTGCCAATCGGAAGGTAAGTAGTTCGATCCCTGGCCCAGCAGTCCCATGTCAAAATGTCCTTGGGCAAGACACTGAACCCTGAGTTGCTCCCGATGCTGCGCCATCGGAGTGTAAATGAGTGTGAATCTTTATCTGATGAGCAGCTGGCACCTTGTACAGCAGCCTCAGCCACAATGTGTGAATGTATGTGAATGGTGAATGGTTCCTGTACTATGTTAAAGTGCTTTGAGTAGTCGTTAAGACTAGAAAAGCGATTTTGAAATGCTTCATATTTATTATTATTATTATAAATAATATAATAATTATTATTATAACCGTAGTGAAATCGTGCAAGCGATAAAAACCCGTCCTATGCGCTGTTGGCCTGTAAAGAAAATGTATTTGTATATTTAAAAAAAAAATCTGACCGGCCCACATTTAAAAAAATGGTCCGGCCCCTCTGGCATTTGCCAGAATTGTCAGATGGCTAATCCGCCCCTGCTCATACCTAAAGAGACCATTGTAGTAAGATGCTCACAAAGGTACTTTTAAATAGAAGTTTACCTGGTTGTGGTACAGGTCGAGCAGCGTCAGGTTCCCCATCTTGCTGAAGGCACCAGCAGGGATCTTAGAAATACGATTCCTACCGAGGCGGAGCTGTTCTAGGTTTGCTGGAAGACCGGAAGGTACCTCTTTCAGGTGGTTACGCTGTACATAGAGGTACAGCAGTGCTGGGATTTTTTCAAACACCTGCACAAGAGATAGATACAGAAAACACATTTATAAATGGTTTTATGTTATTTTCAAATCACGAATATTAATAGAGGAAACCTTCTGACGTTTTTGTCTATTCGGTGAATGCGGTTATTAGCCAAGTTGACCCAGCGGATCTCAGTGGCGTTGCGGAACGGCTCTGCTGTCACTTCTGAGATGTAGTTGTTCTGCAAGTACAAGTAGTGGGCTCTAGATGGGATGACAGGGATCACACGGATGTTCCGGTTCTCACAGTTGAGAGCATTGGGGTAGCTCGGGGAGCATAAACACTCTAGGGGACAGTCAGGAAACATGGAAGGTGGGCCCAGGATCCGAGGGGGGAAGTCTGTTGGCTCCTGGGGCTCTGGCTGTGCCGGTACAGCAGGCTGGGGGACAGATGGCTTCCTGGTGGTGGGTGGGCGCCTGGTGGGCTTCTTTGGCCGAGGTCTCTGGGTAAACACTGCCCCCATCAGGAGGAACAGAGCCAATGCAGAGAAGAGTTCTGCGCCGGCCTTCATCGTCCTATGACAGAGCACAAAACAGAGGTAGTTGATTTGTAGACTCTACTGTATGTACAGTTACATGGGTTGAGAGTTAAGAGAGGGAAAGCTGCATTACCACAACACACAACCTGTCATTTTGGTTATGCTGGTTAGCCAATACGGTCAGCTCATCCCACCCACACAGAAAGTTTAACATCATGTACATTGGTCTTTTTTTGTATTTCTTGCTCTGTGTGGGAGCTCTGGGGCAGTGCTCCCTCTCAAGTGGGCACAAACCCTGCTTCCTTGATTAGCAGCCATTTACAGGCTCAGTGCAGACGAAGGCATCTCTCATTACACTGAAAACTTCAGCAAGCAACTGTTTGTATTTTTCTTTTGATTGCTCCTATTTTGAAAGGGGCTTGGGAGTATTCTTTTTGACAAAAATATTTCCAAGCCCCACTGATTTTTGTTCAACGTGTGTTGAGAGAAAGAGTTTTCAGAGTTGAACTGGCCAAGTAATACTTCGACAAACATAAAGCAGGTTTCTTTTGGATCTTAGTCATGAAAACACAGACTGTAGTGCTGTAAACCAATATGTTCAGCAATCTGCTGCTTTAACTTTTACTCCACAAATGTATATATACCTGATGCTGCTCTTACATAAGTGGAAATGTTGCTATTCATGACTTCAGTGTCTTGTTGAGCAGAAAATAATTAAGATATGTACACTAAGAGAGTAGGCTGGTTAACCCTAGCTTTTGTACAACCTTTCCAGTTTCCTTCAGAGTTTAATATTGTAAATAAGTATGTGCATCAGTGCTGTGAATGGATTAGTTATTGTATAGTAAATGTCAAAATGACATAAATTGATATGTTATTTCAGTTAAAATAAATGTTAAGATGGGGGTTTCTGGCTTGATGATACAAGTGAAAGAGAGTGAGCAAGAAAGTAGACCGTGATTTGTTAAATTTGATCTAATCCAAGAGAAGGAGGGGCAGATAATGGTACAGGAAATTAGTACTTATGAGGGAGAGGAAAGGAAATGTTTTGGGATAAAGGCTCTATTGTCAGCACTGGTCCAGAGGGAGTGTTGTGGAGGGGAAAACTGCAGGTCTGGTAGGTTAAGGCTCTTTGACCCAGGAGAAGCCAAAGGAAACTGGGCTAAATCCCAATAAGGCTCTGATGGAGACATGTGTATCTTATTGCAAATAAAATCCACGATAGGTTAGGTTTATAGCTGACACATCTTTTTAAAGAACAATTAATGTTTTTATTATGCGTTAGTGTTTTCTAAATGGCTTTAGTCTAAAATCTAGTTGTTTAGATTTAAGAGTTTCTACTTTGCATCTTTTAGCACATTGATAGTATACAGACTCATCCCAGCCACACCTAAGAGTTTGAACTTTCATCAGGATTAATTTGTGTAGGTCTACTGTAATTGATCACTTTTTTAAAATATTTCCGACAGATGTGTGCAACTTAAATTAGCTTAGGTCTTGTGTGTGTACAATGTAATGACTTAATGTCCTCACACGCACGCACACACACGCACGCACACACACGCACACACACACACACACACACACACACACACACACACACACACACACACACACACACACACACACACACACACACACACACACACACACACACACACACACTTATTACACAGTCTAACTTAGCATCTCAAGTATTTACCCTTCAGATAAATTCACTTTTCAAACTTGAGCGATGTCCTCTTTATTTGGAATGAGTGAAGTTTTACATTACTCAAAATGTCATTACATAAACTACTACAGGCTAAATAAAATGATATATCTCTGTTTGTGTGCATTTTTTTCTTAACACTGTGCAAAATACATAATGCTTCAGCCAAAATGCACCCTTAGTTTCCAATCACTTTGCTACAGTTGAGCAGTCTTCCGGCCAATTTGATAAACATCACATATGAATCACGGGGCAGGAATGAGGCTCAGAGCCATAATCTGTCCTGACTGGAAAAACAAATCCGAACTTTTCACTGATGGTGTTCCCTGGCACTGCCCTTCCTTTTCCCTCTCAGCCACCCAGAACCTCCTAGCCCTTCGTTCAAAACCAGAACCAGCTCTCCTCCCCCTCTTTCTACTGTTGTCAGGATTAGTAGTCTGGCAAACAACTAAAGACTCAAAGTCAGAGATGGCTGACTCATTGATTTAATATTTGTCACCTCAATGAGCAAATCTGATCAGTACAAGAACTACACAGTGGGTCAGAGATCATTATACATTGATCAGATTCACATATGACTGTAATTCATTCATCACTAACCATGATTAACTAGTTAATCCGACTTTAAAACCCCCAAAATATTGTGATATCCTCCTTTTAAAAACACCAGGTCAGGTCACACATGCAAGGTCCATTTAGTGTCCGGAAGCTTTTGATTACATCACAGCTGTATTGCAGATTTAGTTTGTCCAGTTGTCATGGAAATGCAGAATCACAAATTTTACATTACAAAAAAGATGAAAAAGGACTTGTAGAATCACAATTCCATGACACATTGACAATCTCCATCTGCTGCCAGAAGAACTACTAAATGGGCCTATTGGTGGGAATGTATTCTCAATTGCTGTTTTCAGGGTCAACAATGCATTTTGAACCTTGTCTACATATCAGTTTTCTGTTTCTAAAATATGCAAATTCCAAATATGTCCACTAGCATTGAGACTAGCCACAACTCACAATTGAAGATGTCTTAATTGTGCTTTTTAACATCTATGACCAACATATTATTTATATCAGTCACAGTACAATTGAAGATATTTTGAACTGCAACTATTTCTGCACGCTTTAGATATATATACATTTTAGTGCTATGAGTACTCGTACTAGGCGAAAGTCCTCTTGAGATGTCCATGTGTATCAGGAGATTTAAAAAACCCATAATTCTCAGCTGTCCAACAAATCTCTTTGTTACCACAAAGTTCTTGACGATGAGCTCTTTCCTATTCATTTTTTTCTTTTGTTGGCAGAACAGGCATTGTCATTCCTTTATGTAAGTGTAAATATCACTATTGTTTTGATAGACCACTAAATGAAGCCTTGAATAAGAGCCGTGTCACGCACAGCTAAATTCAGCAATCTAAATTAGATATCTGAAAATATAAAAATGCAAATAACAAATGGTGTATGTGCCATCATAAAAATCTTCTGACAACTCATCTCTATGTATCTGAAACTTATTATGGGCAGTTAAGTCCACTTTAACTTCCAGTTTTTTTCGATTGCTCAGCGATAGTGGTCACAACTGAAGCCACATGTGGAAAACTCTAACCACAGTCTGCATCACCAACAGTCACCTGAGCTAAACAGTTCACATCACCTGCAAAACTCATTCCAAACAACACAACTCTTCACACACGTCTCAAAACAGGCTCAGTGCAGCCAAACACTATGAACAATACTCACTGAGATAACACACACTGTCACTCAGAACACACTGAGAGTAAAAACACTAGCATCCAACACCAACACAGATTATACAAACTTGTAATCTTTACAGTTTGAATAATTTAAGGTAAGTGACTTCACACTAATCAATAGTTTCTTTAAAGAAAACAGTGAAATTCTTTCAGATGAACATTTTTATTTTATAACATACCAGTTTTTTTAGGAAACAAAAAGGAATGAAAATCAACAGTTTGCTTCAATAGATATATCATTTTATTTAGCCTGTAGTAGTTTAAGTAATCTCTAGAAAGAAGTTAAAAAGTAAAGGTGCGTAATAACAAAGAACATTGGATGTCCTGGCTCTCCGTGCACCTGCATCATCTCTAAATACAAATGGATGTGATGTTTCCATTGCTTCTATCTCCATTACTTTCTGAAAAACAGTAAGTCGCAGTTTTACTTACATAAGGTAGTGTTTTTCATGTTTTTTATAGCTGTGTATGTAACCTCAGACATCTTACCTGGACATGTTGGTATCTTTGCTCTTTTACCTGTTTACTGTTTCTCTCAAACAGTATAATGTATAACTGATTCATTTTTATTTGGTGTTTCTTTATTTCCCAAAAAAGTATTTCTGAGCTTTCCTGCTATATATATATATATATAGCAGGTTAACAGTTTTGACAGCAGTGTGTTAGCATTAGAACAAAGTGCTGCAAATCCAGTGTTGTGCAGGTTGTGGTTAAAAGCATGGGATACGTGTGTAGAGTTTTTAAAATCTGTGTTCAAGCAATGAAAAACGAACTAGAGTTTGGTCCACATTAACTGCTGCTGTGCAGACTTTAGTTAGAGTTTTGCACATGTGGCTCCAGTTGTGCCCACTGTCGTTTAGAAATCGAAAAGAAAAAAATAAACTGTAAAGATGGACTTAATATTAAAATGTAGTGGTATACATGCACCAGAAATATTATAGTTTCAGAAGTATCTGCCCTCCTTTTGAAACCCTCATCAGAAGCAGATACTCTGCATTAGTATTGTGGGTGTGGCAGTCCTGCAGTGGCTGTGCAAAGGTTGGCTCTACATCTATGGTACGGCAATATAGATGTGCAGTGAAGGAGTTGGAAGGTGCACTGACAAAAACGACTGATGAACTAATACAGATAAAATGACACTATTTTAAAGTAAATCTACACTTCATACTTCAGTCTCTTGTCCTGCTTGACTGGATGCTGTCATCACTTCTTCTTTGTCCTCAACATCAGCCAGCTCACCAAGATCAATCGTTTACCTTTTACATTTTTCACAGAGGTTTTTTTAAAAGTTCAACCCTATTACAGTACACTGTTTCACCACAGGCAGTGATTTTGAAAAAAAAGCTGCATGCCTGAGAATTTTCTTTCACATTTCCAGAGTATTCCTTTTCAGTCTTATATGAAAGGAAGGTGAGTGCGCAGCAGTGGAGAAAAGCACTAGTAGAGTTGAAGTGTGCGGCGGCTCCCTGGAGGACAGAGTACCACTTTGTATGCCACAGCGTTTCTATAGAAACACACCAGCATGGCTAAGCTGTGCCTGTGCCAGGATTCCCCACTTAGTCCACAAACACACATGTACACTGATCTTTCTGCCTCTCTCTGTTTCACACACAAACACACTCCTGTCTGAATTCTTATCTTGTTGATAATGTCCCATCTAAAACAGCCCCCCACCCCCCCTTGGAAACAACAAATAAAGTTTCTTACCTGCCCTCTTTTGTCAAATCACAAGTTTTGTGTCTTTTCTTCTCTCTGCCTCTCTCACTCTTTTCCTTCCCCTCCCTCTCTCTCCCTCTTCCTCTGTTTCTCTCTGTACCAAACCTCTCCTCCCCTCTCTCTCTCTCTCTCTCTCTCTCTCTCTCTCTCTCTCTCTCCTTGGGTGGACAAGCTGCCTGTTGGGTTTGTTCCCTGCGTTTTTCCCTCTGAAGGTCATAGTGGTTCTTTCTCCCCCTCTGCTCGGCTCAGGGCCAGTGAGGTTTGATCTTAATTCTTTGCGGGCTCTTTCATGTGTCTGCACTGTGTCACAGTATGTTATTATTTTTGTTCTGTTGCAGCATAGCATGAGAGTGCATATTTGTGTATATGCACATATTTGTGTGTATGCATAAGCATGTGTTTCTATTACAGAAGTCTTGGGAAAATGCTGTGAACACTGAACCTCTGTTAGGGAAAGCCCAACTGTACTTGCATCTCTCTGTCTCCCACCCACCCTGCTATTGTTGAGATGACTGCACTCATACCCAGTCATGTGCTTTTCATTAGTAGCATCCATCCGCTGACTCCACGTCATCTTTTCTGTGTCAGTTTTCTTTTCTCCCAGTATCAGTAAACTCAAACAGTCTGACTACTGAGGTCCAGCTGAGGCATAGGGTGTTGTATAGGGTCTTTTCAGGAAGTTGGGCTGTGTAGCACTGTATTTAACAAAGTGTGAGCCTTTACTGTATGTGTGTTAGTGTGTGTGTGTGGGTGTGTGCGTGTGTGTGTGTGTGTGTGCGCGTGTGTGTGCGTGTGTGCATGCGTGTTTGTGTGTGTGTGTGTGTGTTTATATGCCACTGGGGGTTAGGAGATGTGTGCTGTCCTGCATTCCTGAAGAGTGAGCTGCAGCAGAAGGATAATGAGGCAAACATATGTGGGGAACAGTTTCAAACACACATGTACTGTACACATGTGTGCCTCCTTCTCCCACTTTCCCTCATCTAGTTTTTTTCTTTTCATCAATTCTCCCCACTGCACTCCTGTCTCCTCTTCACTCAGTCACCAGGTTTGGGTTATTGAGCTCAGCTGGGAGCAAACATCTGGTCCCAACAAGGAAAGGAAGGTTACATCAACAAATAGGACAAGAGAAATGGGTATATGTGACAAATACGTCACTTTCTTATCTTTCTTATCTTTCTTATTGCTTTCTTATCTTCTCTGCTACCATTTGAGAGACGGTGCAGGAATTCTATTGAATGAATCAGCTCCTCTGATCATAAACTACTCATTTTGCTGTAAACAATTTTATTTTGTGCTGCCTGCAGCGATGACATTATTGGAAAAAGTTGCTCATTAACAGCAACGTCTCATGATGTGTTTAATTTTTCATGTATCATCTCCATAATATATTATTGTAAGGTTTACAAGTGAATTCATATATTTGAGTTAATTTACAAAAACATTATTTACAATGTTTATACAGTTAACTATTTACATATTTGTGTTTACACAGTCAGTATTTGCACATTTACATGTTTAATTATTTACATTAACAGTTATGAATCTACCTCTGGTTTTCCTCAGATTTACCTCAGTCTAAGTTCTGCTAGCATCTGATTGGTTTGTTCAGCTAACTGCGATGGAGAAAACGGGGAAGTGTTGTTGTTGTGGAGCTGATGAAGTGTGAAGAACAGTAAGGTGCTGCTCGACAAAGTTATCCGTCTCCTTCCAGCTGTTTCTTCTTATTCGCCGGTACGGCAAAGGAAGGACAGTCACGGGCTGTCAGCTGTTCTCTCTGCAATTGAGTCTCCCTACAGTGGGAGCAGAGCGCCCAAACGGCCGGCTGCTGCTCGTTAGCTAACGTTAGCTTTCTAATTTCTATGACTTCATCATACACTGGTTAGCAAACATTTGCCAAACAAAATTGTCACTCATCTGGTGATAGCGAATTGCTTTCCTACGATGTAAAAAGAGTGTGTGAATTCAACATTAAGTTGTTACATTTAACTATTTTAGAGGCTGTGGACGTTGTTTACTTCATTAATGTGTTTACTGTGTTAATGGACTGAGGATTGGAGTAGGATTCGGTATTTGGTTTTGGATTCGGCAGAATCTTAACCAGTGGAGTCGGTATTCTGCCGAACCCTAAAAATGTGGATTCGGTGCATCCCTAATTTTAATGGAAGAACAGTATCATTAGAACATGTCATGGTAATGGCAATTTACTCCATTATCCAGTCTAACACATGGTGGACACATTATAAAGAGATTGGCAGGTTACGCCTTAAAGTGATGGTTCGGAGTAATTTACCCTAGGGTCCTTTGCACCATAACCTCGAGCCAAACACCCCCCCAGAAGCTTTTTTCACCTGGGTCGAACATTGGGAGAGTTAGCGTAGAGTAGCGTTATCAGCTGAATAGCTTAGCGCAGGGGCTAATGGATCCAGTGATGTATCTCGTAAATGCCCCCACGAATAATGCCCAAAATGATACCAAACTTCTACACTAGTACAAATAGGTTATGCATTCATAAAACGATGGATTGGAAAGTTTGTAAGTACACCAGAAGTTTATGTAAATAACACTTGCCTGCTGGCTTCTGCTCTCTGCTGTTGTTGTTGTTGCTGCTGCCAGCAGTTAGACGAGTGCTTAGGGCCGTCTACAAATTACAACACCGAAAAGAGATGCAACAAAAATATTTATTAATTTAATAATTAAATAAGGTAATTTCTCCAAACTTACCTCAATTATAACTTGTCTCCTGCTAGTTATACTACAGCACTTACTTTAAAAAAAAAAGTTAAATTAATAAATATTTTTGTTGCATCTCTTTTCGGCCCTAAGCACTCTTACTGCCCGTTAGGTAGCAGCAGCAGCAGCAGCAGCAGCAGCAGAGACGAGAAGCCAACAGGCAAGTGTTATTTACATAAACTTCTGGTGTACTTACAAACTTCCCAATCCATCGTTTTATGAGTAAATAAACTATTTGTACTAGTGTAGAAGTTTGGTATCATTTCGGGCATTATTAGTGGGGTCATTTACGAGATACATCACTGGATCCATTAGCCCTGTTACGCTGATAACGAACCAATGTTTGACCCTGGTGAAAAAAGCTTCTGAGGGGGTGTTTGGCTCGAGGTCATGGTGCAAAGGACCCTAGGGTGAAATTACTCCGAACCATCACTTTAACCTAACTAAGTAGTTGTTGTGCCTAAACCTAACCAAATTGCAATTGTTTCACATTGTTAACGACATGGTTAAAACCATGAACGTGTGGACAAGATTGTCACCTTCAGTTCTCTCATCTCCACCTAGCTGCCCGTAGAGAGAAGAGAAAGTCGTGAAGTAAGTAGCCAAAGTTTTAGTTTGTTTCAGATTTGTAAATTATTGTAATGCAACACATATACATTTCTGTATAAGCTGAGTAACCGGCCAGATGTACGTACGTTACCTTCCGCTTTCTTTGTGTTGGAATTTTAAACTCTGGTCGATTTATGAGCACTATGGTTAACTGCTCCTCAGATCTCAGCAGGGTAAATCGAGACAGCTAGCTGGACTATCTGTCCAATCTGAGTTTTCTGTTAAACAACTTTTGAACGTACACATGTTCCACCAAAACAAGTTCCTTCCAGAGGCTCGGGGCTCCGCTTGGAGCTTATCACTGCACAAGATGATTGTGATTGGTTTAAAGAAATGCCAATAAACCAGAGCACATTTTTCTCCCAACCCTAAATGCTGTGTGGACTAGCCAGACCCTCCTTTGTGGCACTGTGGAGGAAGGTCTGGCAATGTGAGACTAGAGATGGATGGATGCTAGTTCTCTGTTTTTCAGGACTGAATTCAACCTGTTGATTCAAGAAGAGACATATTTATAGGGCAGAGAACCTGCTGGTACTGCAGGAAATCTTTAAGCAGCAGTCCTCAATGCTATTACATACTCCAGCAGATGTTTTCCAAACTGATGTAGAGAGTGAGGCAGGCCTAGGCTCCAGCCCAAAATGACTTGGTGTTTATAAAAATCTTAGAACGTTCCAAGAACGGCCTGTTCTGTCATCTAGAGAGCAATTTCCATGATTAAACTGTTTGGTTTAAAGGCATGAGCTTCAGCCAGAAATGTTTTCTGAGAAATACTAATATTCTCCCCAACATTTACAGACAACTTTCTAATGTGTTGTACTATCGCAACAAAATGATACAGCATCCTGTACACACTTTGTATACATACTTAAGTTCTGCAGGCCGCACCCAAAGTAATGTCCATCCTGGCAAATGTTTTATGCAAATACAAATGTAGCTTATATCTTATAAATCACAAATTACATTATTATTGCATTATTCCTGAATAGACTTTTAATATTCAAACAATGCATGGTGTTTATAGGATTAGGAAGGGATTTAGAGCATAAATGTTCATTAAAAGAAAACAGCAAACATCTTCACTGCTTATTTTATCTACCACAGAGAAAGTGCACAGAGTTTAACTGTCATGCTTTTTCTGTTGGCTACACCACCCAGAACCTGCCTAAGAATAGGATACTGTGCATGCATACCACTCTTCATTAAAGGGAGAAAGGTAGCTGGAAGGCCCTTTGTTTATCTATGAAGTCAAATGAAAAATATTTCTATAATTATAACATTGTTAAAATTTCTTTTGTCTCTCAAATAAATACCTGTGAATTATAAAATCTCACTTCTTAAAGGTGCAGTAAACAATGCTGCGCAAAGATTGTTAGTATTTGAACTCAACTGCCAAACAAATACAACCCCCCCTTCAGAAGCTCCGCCCCCCAGATTCAGGGACAGATAACTACTGGACAGTTTTAAATATATCTTTGTCCCATAGTTGTATTACATATAAGATAGGCCGCGAACAATCACAATCACAATCACATCATAGCCATGCCCTAAAACACCCCCTGCTTTATTGTCGATTGTCGATGTCGATTGTCGAGAATCAACGAGACCATAATTCAAAAAATTAACATCATATTGTATCATAGGCGCGGGAAGTAGGGGTGCTGGGGGAGCTGCAGCACCCCTTGTTGGCAAACTGCGATCAAGCCCGTATTACCCAATGGGCATTAATCATTATGGTGATAATTATCCAATCAGAATAAAATAAAAGTTGTTTAATGTAATGATTGGGAGAAAGCCGCATGCACTGTGTAGATTGGCTAAAGATAAAGGTGGGTGGGCATGGAGCAGGTTGTTTACATTGCACTGATCCAAGATCAGCTTTCTAAGAACGCGTTGAGATTGAAAGAGTGGAATTAATTTGTAACTGATCCCCGGTCAGATTGGGTTGCATCAGCGAGTGAAAGTGTGGAAAACGGAGAGAAAGCGGCTGCTATAAAAATGTCCCGCGAATAAATAGCTTTTTAAAAAGAGCTGGGAATGACGAAGAGGAAGATGTCGAGGAGCTAGCCAACGTTAGCTTGGAAGAATCACTGCCTTCTACCAGCTACACTCAGCCACAGCTAACAGTGGCTAACGTTAACTTTAGCGAAGTTGTTGTGGAAAAAGACAGCGATGAGGCCGGCGGTCATCAGCATTACAGAACAATGTAATAGCAACTCAGGTACCATCATCTCTGAAGAGCCTGCACTACGGGGACCGATTACGGAGACCGTCCGGGAGGAAGTTATACCCAGAGGGATATTAGCCTTTCAGAATCGGCGGCTAAATGTCCAGCATCTCGGAGGGGGGACGAGGCTGGCGGCAGAAAGACCCGCTCTCTCATTAACGAGGCACTGCCCGACACCTTCACAACGGTGAAACGGTACCACAGGAGTGGATTCTATATTCACTGTCCACCGGAGACATTTGTTGCGTTGCCTGTAAAGTGCTCCCAACACACAGCAGCACATGTGTAGTAGGGGTTAGCGAGCTACTGAGGGAGCTGGACTTTGAGGATTTGATCTGCGACTTTGCAAAGAAAAAGACAAGAAATTAGAACTTCTAAATGGTAAGAGCTATTATGCTATCTGTAAATTGAGTAGGTTAATATAATCTGTTGTGACCGTGTGACCAGATAATGTACATATTTTGTTTAGTTTATTGAAATGCCGTGCATATCAGACGTATTGCATCATAATTTTGTGATGCTGCTATAGGCCTGTATGAGACTTAGTGGTCAAGTGCAGTAGCCTATATGTTGGCTTTTGCAGTTTGTGAAGTTGCAGCTGACTAAGTGGCTGTTATTTTGTTATACAGCTGTGTTGTGTGATGGCATTGTTGTATCTTCAGTCAATCACGTTTCAGAATTACTATTGTGCTTTCTGCTTGGGTGATTTTTAGTGAATACTATATCGCCATAGTCTTGAGCCATACAACGCTTTGGTATGATTTAATTAATTGTAACACTGTCTTGTGATGTGTGAGTCACATGGCAGTACTTGGTTTATTGAACTGGAAAGGCATACTTGATGCCTGCTCAGCTGGACTAGTCATTCATCTTTTTTTTTTATTATTTTTTATTCGATAGTGACAGTGGATAGACAGGAAAGGGGGAAAGAGAGGGAATGACACGCAGCAAAGGGCCGCAGGTCGGATTTAAACCCGGGCCGCTGCAAAGGATTCTTTTGACCAGAAGTGATTGGCATGTGATTTAGTGCCCATTTAGTTTGCACCGTATGTAGCCTACTTCATGGAGGGGGGGGGGCAGTGGTAGAGTCGTTCTGCGCACCCCCCCCCGACAGCCCCCCGCACCCCCTGCTGAAAATGACTTCCCGCGCCTCTGTATTGTATTGCAGAAAACTTAAAACTAGCGATTGACACCTTAAACTCATTATGAAAATGTTTACTGAGGGAATTCAGATGGAATGCAGGTTTAAGGCACTTCCGCATTTGCAGCACTTCGCCGAACCGGATGCTTTGTCCATTAATATTAACAGTCTATGGTTCACATGCTGCCTCCCCCCCCCCCCCCCCCCTACCATCAACTGTTACCGCCTGTTGCCGTTTTGCTTGAATAGTGTTTTGTGGCTCATGCACTCCTTTCTGTTTGTTTTCCATTTACACAGCCAGGGCTATGTATTAAAGGTATAGTGGAGGATTTTCTTTTTCCGGGTGGATCATCAAGACTATTGGTCCTCCTGGTTGTCAATCATTCTGGTGATATGTTTACGTAAGGCCGTCGTACGTGCACGTCCCTAGCTTTCAGGTGTATATGTTTTGTGAGCTTGAGCTACGGTTTCAGCCATTCATTGAAGCATTGAAGCTTTTGGGAGAATATTTCACACGCTGGCGTGCGCTAAAAGCACAGGTTGGGCTTCCCACTGATGCCTCAGTCGTGAAGTTTCTACTCCACAGGTAAAGTTTGACATGCTATTTGGAGAAATCCATTTAAAATCACTGCTAGTAAAAGTTGATGTAAGCTATGATTAGCGATGCTAGCCCTGGCACAAGTCACGCACCGCGAACACACGGTAAACATCTCAATTTGTGGAAAAAGTGCAAATCTTCTTTTGGAAAGTAGGCTTGTATGAGCCATGCCAACAGCTTGTAAACAGTGCACTCTCGTGCACACGTTTAATAGGCGTTCCCTCTCGGGAGCAGGCAGAGTGTTGCGCATGTGCATTTTTTCAAAAAGTACAGAGGGTGGTTCTTTTCTAAAATTCGGGAAAATCCTCCACAATACATTTAACACCAGATTGTTTTTCGGCACACAGAAAATAAAGAGAATATAAAGAGATATTCGCTGAATTTGACAAAAAGTGTATTGGATTAACATCACTTATCATACTTTTAATACCACGTGTCTTTTGCGCGGGGTCGTCACATTGATGAAATGAAAATGTTCTGAATACAATCAGTGACTGTGGATCCCAAAGACAGCTGATGATACTGAGAAGCATTACATCATGCATACTTTTCCAACAAGTAAGCATATTGGTAAGCGAGTCGCTAGAAGGAAGCCACATCGATAGTGGACATTTCCAAATCAAAGCTCATCTGTCATGCATTTAAGACCAAGTATTATCCAGTCGACTTGCTGATGGTTTACATACCAAACGGATGCGCTTCAATTACATCAGCTCAGTGAGTGAGAGAACAGTGACTTTCACTAAATTCTTGGAAAAGGTTCTTAATTATCAGACTTCAAATTCAAAGATGAATTCAAATTTTTAAGGAGTGTTTTTTCCTTTCATGCAATAAAGTAACACAGTACGTTGGTGTGGAATGGTTGATTAAACCCATCCTATTTGCAGTGTTTGCACGGTCATGTCAGAAACCTTGATGAAATATTATATTTATATATACTGTAAACTTTTGCACATCACTGATTAACATTTTTCCACACTCTGCAGAAACCGTACAGCCTTCTTTTCCTTTCTTTTTTATGATTACAGTAACATTCCTTCTTTTTCATTCTAAAAGAGTTATATTTCACATTTTTGTTATAGTGAATTTTTCCAGTGTAATATACAGTATCTATTCTGTATTTCTGTTCTTGAATGTAGCAATACTTTGCTTTATTTTTTAGTCCCTTCTTAATGTGTTTATTGTTTACTGTATGCACATTATACACAAGCAAATTTACTGTGCAAAGTGCAAACTAGTTTGGCAATAAATCTGATTCTGATTCTGAAATATGTCGGTTTTCAATGCCTTTTAATAAAAAACACCCAATACTTATCAGAACTGGTTTTCATGTGCTTAAATGATCTTGTATTGGTTGTTGTTGTTGTTATTGCTTCCTCCCCACATTATTTAGATTTTTATATCTGAAATAAATTAGTGTTTTTTTAATTACAGTAATACACAGTAGTTTTGCCCAGGCAATGGATTCCCAGTAAATATGGAAGTGATACTAGTGTGTGTACTAGTGCAGTATACGTATATTGCTCTACTTTAAATATAATACACTTAAAATACTTGGGAGTAACAGCTTGTTTTGCAAGATTAAATACCTAATTTGTATTCTTTTCTCAATCTACTCTGCTGGTGGTTGGAATTTACCGTTCGCCCCCTTTATTAACATGCCCATTTCCTGTGTGTGTGTGTGTGTGTGTGTGTGTGTGTGTGTGTGTGTGTGTGTGTGTGTGTGTGTGTGTGTGTGTGTGTGTGTGTGTGTGTGTGTGTGTGTGTGTGTGTGTGTGTGTGTGTGTGTGTGTGTGTGTGAGTGTTGGATAAACTGCATGTGTTTCACATATGAGGCCCTTTGGTCAGTACTCAGTTAAATATGGAATGTGTGATGGCAGTCAAACTCCTCTCACACACACAGTGCATCGTTCAAACACACAGCATTCCGTCTGGACCCTGAACTCCACATCTCCCACCTTTAACCACTCTGACGAGACCACCTACACCCCTCTTAATGTGTTGTCAGCGATCTAATTAAAGTCTTATCTGGGTAAGGAGGAAAACCACAACTACTTACTCTACTCTGAGTTATATTGCAACATCAGCTTAGAAAATCATCCAATGGTGCACAGTGCAGGGAGTGTGGGAAAACCTCAGGAAATGGTGTCATAAACTTTTCAGCATATGACAAACTCTGCAGACTCTTACAATTTGAATGAGGATTGCAAACAGACCAAATCCTCTGTATCTCTCCAATGTTTGATATAACCCTATAAAATGAAAATAAAAGTAAATATATAAGAGTAATAAGAGTAAATAATAGATCTGGTATTTGTACTAAAATTTGTTAATTTCTAATTGTTTTGGCTAAAGCTACTAATCTCAAGAACAGAAGATTTTGTGAAGATTATGTGTTCGCCGCTGTATTTCTGAGGCTCTTTAGCTTGTTCCCATTACTATTACTGAAGTTGTGTTTAATCTTCTCTTTTTAGCAACAAAGTGTTAAATGCACTGTATGTTGATGACTTTGTAAAATAAAAGTAAATGCAATACAAGACAGCAGAATCAGCATCTGTGCATGTGTTTATTTGTAGGTGTCTAGTGAGAGGGCTGGCGGTCTCAGACTTGTAAACAGCCCTGTAAATGAAACTAACGGCTTCCTCAGTCATCTAGCCAAAACCACATGTACCATACAAGTCTGTGTTGGATTTAGAGATGATTTCTCCGCCCAACAACAAGCAGCCTCTTCACACAGCTGGGAGGCCTGAAGCTCTCCGTATATTATTCCCCTTTTAGACCAGCCTGTTCAATATGTTTAGTTTGAGGCTTATTTTTGGAACATAGATTTAAAAGATGCTGATTTTATGGAACAATCAGGGCATTGATGTATAGTGCATTTGAATCCTCAATGCTAGTCTAAAAACCATCTCACTGTTTCCCCAATTTAGTGACCTGCAACAACTGGAACTCTTTTGACCTGCCAGCCAGACCTGAAGTCAGTCATGACTGTACAGCAACAGAAAACACACAAACCGGCCAATGCTTGCATCATCATCAAGCTTGCATGCTTATCATTTGTATATCAATTACTCAACAAGTAGTAAAATGCCTTGAATTCATGATGAGGGAAGAAGAAGAAGAAGAAGAAGAAGAAGAAAAAAAGAAACTGCCATGCTCCACACTAATGGAGAATCAAAAAACTGAGAAACGTTTTGATGATTTGAAGGAATAGGGGCACAGTTTTCTTCAAGAATTCAAGGCAACACTGGTGAGAAATTGATATCCAAAAGATCATGTTGAGGGTGAAGTATTCTTTTAAGTCTGCATTAATTACCTTTAGCCAAGGAGGTTATGTGTTCGTTTCAGTTTGCCTGTTTGTTTGTTTGTCTTTCTGTTTGTCTGCCTGTCAGCAGGATGCTGGCCCCATTTTTTTTTTTATAAAACTTGGTGGAAGGGTGAATCATGGGCCAAGGGGGAACCCATTAAATTTAGGAGCGGATCCGAATCACGGGCCAGATACACAAAATATTTTTCACTTCCGTTAACATTGCAAGATAGGGCATTTGTGCTGCATTCATGTGGTGTCTGAATAATCCCAAAAGTGCCCTAGTTGATATTATTTAGGCCACTTGGAGGCAGCGCAACAATCTATGAACAACAGACATATTATAGTTACAGTATAACGAACGTGTTAGCAAACTGTTGCCTGTTTACACGTTCAGCAGACACAGAACATTAGTATTCATTTTTTTGCTCTGTTTTGGTCTTTAAAACAGAAAAGAAATAGTGGACAAATTAAGAAGCAACTCAGAATCATCTTGGAAATATTAACAGTGCTAATACAGACCATAGACAGCAGTGGAAAAAATTAGAACTAGATTCAAAAGAGTTTTTGGTGGTTGGACCAGTTCATATCTAACCTGTGTAGATAGTGTTGTACTACTGGAGAGTCTGTGGGCTAAGGGGTGTTATATGTGAAGGGTCCTGAGCTTCTCTGTGTTACTGTTATGACACCGCAGGGAGCTTCATTGCAGATTGTTTTGACTGATGGTTTCCAAGGCAGAGTTTAGTTCAGAGGAGAGGAATGGCCAGAGCTTTAATGATTCCACCAGTCAGTGAGTTCTTTTCTCTCTATAAACGGTTGCAAAGATACTTTGACGCTTTATTAGAAATAACTTGTAAACTAACATGAATTACTGTCAATCCAAATTCTATGAAAAATAGCAATAACATCTGAGGTTTGAAACCAGAATAGAAGGACCCAAATCAATAAACACATTGGACAAATCTGTTGTGTTTTTTTTTTTAGATAAAACTGATGTCGACCAGTAAACATTCCTTCATTATTATTTTTTCCATGTCTATTTAGCATTTTTCCACTTTATTTAGATCCTCTTAGCTGACCAAATCAGTGAGCCTGGGAGGTAGTGATGGAAAAACTTACATTAGCTATCTGCTATTAATGGCAATGACCACCTCAATGCCTTGCATTTAATTCAACAAAAGCACCTTCAGTGAGTGGTTCAGTCCACTGTGATGTGCCAGAGTGCCTTTCGGGTGCTCACATGTGCCATTTGGCTCTTCAGTGCCTCTGTCCTGCAGTATTAACACCTGCCAGCTGGCAATTCCTAAAAACCTACAGCTGTGTCTTCTCAATTGGTTGGGAGACACTGTGAGTATTTACTAATATGGATTGTATAGTGTACCATATTTCAAATGTGTGTGTGTTTTTTTAAATATCAGTATTGTTACTGCTGATAAATTGGAGCTTCATATTTGATCACTCTGCTTCACGTCTTTGAAAAGCAGGAATGCAGCAGAGGTCTGGTTTAAGTGTGCAAGGACTAGTGATTTGCAGGCCTTACAGAATGCAGTAAAACAAAGAAACATGTAAAGGAAAATAGAGTTTGTGGTGAAAGTAGCTAATATCACATTAATAAAAGAGGCAGGTGACAATAAGACAAATGTCTCCATTAACTGGTTCAATAGTTCTTCTATAGCGCTGACCTCCATAAGGGTCACAGAGAAGTTAAACATGATTCAAAGAATATTTCAACATACTCTTATTCACCTTTTTGCGGAGAGTTAGATGAGAAGATGGAAATCTGTCTGTTATATATGAAGCTAGAGCCACCATGCAGCAGGTTAGCTTATCTTAGCATAAAGACTGGAAACGGGGGAAAAAACTAGCCTGGCTCAGTCCAAAGGAAATATAAATAAAAAAATATTTTTTAATCCATGCACATGACGTTAATTTGACTTTCAAAAGTTGCCCCGCCCACTTAGGAGACAGGAAGTGTGTCCCGTTTCATACCATTTGGAGCAGCGTGAAATGAGCTATCTCCAGTTATAGAGAATCTATGGCAGGACAGATTCAGGCTAGCAGTTTCCCCTTAAGCTAGCTAAGCTAACTGTCTACTGGCTCCAGCCTCTTATAAAGGAATGGACAGCAAAACAGTGAATTAGCATGTGTCCCAAAATGTCAAACTATTTTTTTTTAAATAGCGTGATGGAGCAAATGGGCTGCTTGTATTGTGTTTACAGCCTCTCAGCAGCAACATGGAACCAGTGAACTTTCCATCATGACTTCATATGTACTCAGTAGACTGCCGGCTGGTCGTCATTGGAACAAGCTCACACAGACTTTTATGGTTAATACTCTTCACTCAAAGGAACTATGTGTTGGTGACTCTGGTAAATGTGGGTCCAGACATAGCACAAGTCTGATCATGACCCTTTACACTGCATTAAAACACATGGTGTCACCTGGAAAATATGATAGTGGCTTTAGTAATGGCACACACACACACACACACACACACACACACACACACACACACACACACACACACACACACACACACACACACACACAACAACTTTGAGTAGTTATTGGGTAATAGTTGAGTTCCTGTACTTAAGCATTTACAGGAAACGTCAATTTAAGGAAACATCTTTTTACTCTTTAACACTGATTCATAAATGTACTGTATGTATTGCTTTTATCTATACATTTCTACCTCATTATTATTAGGAAGTATTGTCATTATGAGAAAAGTGACACAGGATTATACAGGAACACAATGACTCCATGTCACTTCCTTCTTGGTTTGTGGCATTTAGAGGAAATGTAGATGATTAGTGTGTCAGCATTGTGCAGGCATTCTGCACAATGCTGACAGTTTTGTAGATAAAAGCAAACTCTGGTGCACACATAATACAGTAATATTCATTCAGTTGCTGTCTTGCTCCTGTTTATCTTTTTAAGGTTTCAAATCAACTCACTAAGGTTTCAATCAAACTCCCACACCGGTCAGCATTGAATGGTGTGTTCGACAGATTTGGATACAAAAGTGAATAGTATTCTGTTTGCAGGACAAAATAAGTTACATAATTTTTGTTAGTGAAGCAACTAATTTTGACTCCCATCAGCAACCTTTATTAATAACACAGCGTCATGTGTCTCAACACAGTATGAGAGCTCCTCAGTCAGTTGGATGCTTCCTCCAACAGAATAAACTGAAACACTGTGAGACATCATGACAAAACGCAGGCTTGAAAAACAAAGTGCAGAAATGTTATACACAAATGGAAGTCAAATGGAAGTCAACCACAAATCTTTTAATGCACCATTAAAGGACAAATGTCAAGGTAACAAAACAGGACAGTACTGTTACTCTGCTGCTGCCACATAGGTATCTGTGCCTGCTGGATTTGCTCCTTCCATGATCTGAATATAACTCTGAGCATATTTATTTTATACTGTATATATATATATACAGTATAAAATAAAAAAAATTCTGAGCATGCTCATACTGTACACATTCTAGCAACATACTGTATAGATATGTGAGATTACATTTCTTATTAGACTACCTCATTGGTTTATTGTGCTTTCTGTCCTGTTGTTCATTCATATTTGACATATATCTGCACTTTTTAACTGTTTGCACTAGCTGGTTAAATGCTAGAATGCATTCCACTGGTACTTACTGTATGGCAATAAAGTTGAATCTAACAGAATCTATTATAAATTCTATGTATAAAAACACAAACAGACAAAATCTAAACAAAGAAGAAAATATATACTGCAGATTATCTCCCCTTAATTGAGGCTGGTACTAATGTAAAATGTTCATTTTTTTCCAGTTATACAGTAAATATTTACTAAATTGTATGATTAATATGGTAAATTATTAATATGGCTAAGTTTATGGTGTAATGTGAATCACTGTTGTCTTTAGATTGCTTCCAGGTCTTGCAGGTATTGACAGGTTAAGCATTGCAGCAGCTTTAAAAAAAGAAAAAAGACAAGTACACAATATTATCTAAATGCCCATTTTATTTTTTCTGTTAGTTGTGCAAACCAAGTTTCACGTTTTAGGATCATGGACATCAGATTTCAAATCAAAGTTTAATGTAACTATATTGCAAAATTGCAAAAAGAGGTTTTAGAAGAAGAAGACATGCCTTTATTAGTCCTGCAACGGGAAATTCACATTCAAAATTTGAAGATTTTCAATAGTTTTGTCATAAAATATTTATATTCCATGTGTGTCCATTGGTGGGGCTGTTTAATACTGTCCAGCTAACTTAGTCAGAATCTCTCATGGGAAAGCTACTGCATTTTGCCATTCATACATGTTTCCTTTTCCCCATAACACAGCTCAGTTTAACCAGAGCACATTATTTTGTACAGTCAGAGATGTAAGGGTTTGTCACAGTTCCTATTTGGTAATAACACACAGATGTACAACTCTGCTGAGGCAGAACTTGGAAAAGATGGAGAGAGAGAGAGAGAGAGAGAGAGAGAGAGAGAGAGAGAGAGAGAGCCATGGAAATGCACTGGTGGTATGAGAAATGTTTTGATCAGGACTTTTGGCATAAAATAACACTGGTTTAGTGTACAAGTTCAAGCTTTGACATCTTTTGAAGATCAGTCTTCCCTTCATTGTCTGGGTATGTATTGAAGGGAATGAATTAAAGTATTTTACTCTGGTTTATAATGCTAAGTTCTTTGACTTCACAAATGCAAGTTGCATACAAAACAAAAACCTTGAGTTGAATTAGCTTTTTCTAGATGAGGTTGGCCAGTCACATATGGTAACCCTATTTTGTTGCATGTTCAGAAGGTGGATCAGATATAAATACTTTCAAGCACTCGCAGACAGAAGTCCCAGTCAGATGGCAACTGGTGGTAGGACATTTTGTTGCCATCCAATCGTAGGAACTTTATCCTAGAGTAGGACAGGAGTCCCACCTCTCTGCAGAAACTGGTCACGTTGAACTCTGTGGTGAACAGACAGAAAACAGACAGGATTTTATCATAGAGTCTGCATTTCCTGAATGTCTTGCAGGTGCTGTGTTGAGGAAACCACAACGCTGTCTTTTGCTTTCTCACTTTATTTCAGTAGTAGAGCCTGCCGCAGCCCAGAATGTAGGCTTTGGCAGACAAGACCTGCGGTAGCTGTCACAGTGCTAGCTAGATGATGAGGTGTGTGTTTTCGTGAAAGTGTTTTGCCGTCTGTCTGTCCCTTTGGTACAAAGCCCCGCTGTCTGCTGCTTCACGGGTCAGGAGCATACTTTCACTTTGCCAGAGCCCGTAAGCCAAAATTGCACGCCAGGTCATTGCTGCCGGATGGTCATGTGAGTCAAAATGGCTCAAGTCTGCAGCAATGTTATTAAAATCCTATTGGCCAAAAGAAAGGCCAGAGTCATGGGGAGCAGACAGAGAGAGAGCAAGAGAGAGGGAGCGAGAGAGAGAGAGAGAGAGACAGACGGACAGAGAGAGAGAGGAAAGAGGAGATCATGAAGAGAGGAACAGCATGTGCTTTTGG
Source organism: Perca flavescens (assembly GCF_004354835.1). Taxonomy (NCBI): domain Eukaryota; kingdom Metazoa; phylum Chordata; class Actinopteri; order Perciformes; family Percidae; genus Perca; species Perca flavescens. The sequence goes on along the minus strand of NC_041334.1, from coordinate 28,011,225 downwards.
CTCATCTGGCACTCTTCCCTCTGAATCCATCACAGATGTTTTCATACCACTCTCCTCTCTTCTTTGCTAACCTACTTTTCCCTGATCCAACCACCCAATATTCCCTCTCCTCTTCTCCACCCTGTCCTTGCTTTTTCTCTTTCCATGTCTATGATGCCCCTCCCCTCCCTTCTTTGTCTCTTGTCTTCCATCTCTGACTCGCATTGCCTGCTAGCTGCCAAACCCCAGCCCCTCCCATGCCCATATGCAGTAATAGGCTGTGTTCGAGGAGGCTAGGACTGTGCGGGTTTCTTTGCAGTTCCTGTCACTTTTTCCACATTTCTTCTTCTCCCTCACAACATGATTCAGGCATCCCTAGGTGGTCAGTCAGCCACATACCAGAGTTATACTTTACTTGGCTGTCACAAAGTGAGTGCATTGTTGAATTGTAAATTTAGGAATGTGTGCATATGTGTGGGAAATAAGCATCGGACAGTCAGTGACAACGTTACAATCACAGGGTGAAAGGTGATGATTTTTTGTGTCTTTGTGTATGTGCATGTTTTGTCTTTGTATGCCCCTCACCTTGTATTTCATTGGCCTCCAGGTAGAGGTGCTGCAGGGTGGTGGGGACTATGGGAATGGTGGTAAGTTTGTTATAAGAAAGGTCCAGTTCCACCAAGCTGGAGAAGTTGAAAACCTGAAGGTGGATGCCGCTGTTCTCCAGACCACAGTGACTTAGACGAAGGTACTTAAGGTGGAGAAATCTCACAAAACTGTCTTCATCCAGTCCTGAAAGAGTGTTTTTAGACATATAGAGCTGCTGGACTGAAGGGGGTAAATGCCTGGGAACAGATGAGAACAAATTCTCACTGAGGTCCAGCAGGTTCAGACTGACCAGACCTGCAAAATGAGGGGAAGACACACACAAATGCTAAAATTAATACTGACAAATTTGTGTGATGGATAGAATGAGTGTAAACATTGTCTTGTTAAATGCCAGTAATATTAAGTGTTAATGAGTGTAGTCAGATTTAATGAGTGTCTCAGGGCCAAACATCAAGGTGTGAGATGTAGGCCCAATCACAGTTACACAAATGAATAGACCTACATGAAATCAAATCATTGTGGAATTAAAAACAACCCCTTGACCTCAACCATGGACACTTCTAGTCAGCAATGGCCAGGCAATGGAAATGCTTTTTTCTTTTGTTCTTTTTCTACTGTATTTTTTGACATGATGTACATAGAAACACAAGAGCAGGACTTTCTTAAAGGTGCCGTAGGTAGGTTGCGAAGATCCAGGATTTAGCCAAAAAATTTGAACATCAACAACTTCTCAGTCCCTCCCCCCTTTCTGCTTAAGCCCAAAATGGTCTCCTAAGCCCCTCCCCCCACAAGGGAGAATGAATGCATGTGCATGAGCAGTGATTGACACGCAGTTAGACCCCCCCTGGCCCTAAGTGGTGCATCTGAACAGGGAGCTGTGGATTTTTGCAAATCGCACTACAGACTGTAGGTGGTGACAAATAATGTCCTGTTTCATGTAGATCTACTTGAACAAAGGGTCAGTTTCAGCAAATATGACAGAAAGTTAGTTTTATAAGTCTTACCTACTGCACCTTTAATTTCCACCCCAAAGTAGATTTTGCATATATAAATAAAGGAAATGACACATTGCACACACAATACACTATTATTACCTTTCAGCTCTCCCTCTGTGATGGTTTGTAGTCTGTTTCCCTGCAGCAGCAGCTGTGTCAGGTTGTGCAGGTTCTGGAAAGCTCCAGGGCTGATGCTGCTGATTTGGTTGTGTGCCAGTCGCAGCTGCTTGAGTCCAGCTGGTAGAGCGCTGGGCACTGATCTCAGGTGGTTGTGGTTGGCAAAAAGGTAGCAGAGCTGGGCCTGGTTCTGCAGCGCAACCTGGTCCAGCTTGTCGCTCTGCAGCTGGTTGTGATCCAGGATAAGCCAGCGTAGATCAGTAATGTTGGCCAGAAAAGAAGATGACAGGGTCGAGATGTTGTTACCCTGGGAACAAAAGAAACAGACTATGATTTTTCACACTTTCACAGTTAAAATAATACATGATATACAGTACAGTGCAGTGGAAGTCAGCCATTGTGGGAAGTATACAATGTGAACACTAGTGGTAGACCATTGTAAAGACAACACTCGCTCAGTGCCCTTAGACAGTGTTTGTCCTACCTGTAGAAACAGGTATTGAGTTCTGTCCGGCAGGCGGTCAGGGATGTCTGCCAGGCCTTTGTTGTCACAGTAGAGCGCCGTGGGCCACTGGATGGGGCAGTCACACTGTTGAGGGCAGGCCTGGGGGTTGTTGGCTCGGAACCAGGCTGGGTCCATCCGTCCCCGCAGGCTCATCACACTGGGCTCACCCAGCAGGCGATTAATCCACAGAGGAACACCTCCATAGTCCATGTCAGCTACAACAGTGGCAAATTTAAAAACCAACACAGCAAAGCACAGGAGAGCCATGGAGACAGCCGATGAGATGTGTAATCCTGCAAATTAAACAAAACAAAAAAAGGAGTTAAATAACAGATTTTACATGTCTTTTCTAATTGTGTGAATGTCTTCTGTGACTCGGTAAGTGCATTGTCAAGTCTAAACTAATGACTTAAGTGATATCACACTGGTGTTTTGGCATGGGCATTGGAACAACTTTCTTTTTTTTCTTTTTTCTTTTACAGAGAGCCTGTAGGTCATTTAGTTTGGAGTCTGATGTGGGCATTTACTAGGCAGGGAGAGCCTATTGAAACATGCTGTCAAGCTGCATTATGGGAAGTGGAGGATCCAGGGTTTTTGAATCTTGACCCATACTACCTCTGCAGTATCTGCTTTGACCTTAATTTTTAGAAATGGTCTAAATCAGTGCTTCTCAAACTTTGTTCAATAATGTTCCTTTTTTAAATATTACCCCCTGACCAGCACAAAATATTTTGGTAGAAAAAAATGCCTATATAAAGAGGTAAAATACAGCACTGCGCCATCAGTGTCTCTTTTACTATATTAATCTTAGCGTTCAGCTTTCAGAGTTTATCCAGGACACGGACGTCATACGCCCGATGATTGAATTGTCATTCCTATCAGAAACACACCAATCACAGCCATTCTCACATCAAGGCGGTCCTTTTAAATATGACTCCCTCCTCACTGGTCCCTGCTACACTGACGCTGCATCGCTCATTGCTGCTGCTGCTGGCAACGCTTTGCCTCCACCACCCCAGCCTCCACCCTTCCTAGTTCACAGTCCTAACATGACTCAAGGTTTAAAATAGTTGTCAATTTCTTTCTTTTGGCTCACCTTTTCATACCCAGGGGGGTTTCTGCATAGTGCTCCCTGTTTCAGCTTAGCATGCTGCTTGGCTGGTCCAGGGCGCATTATCAAGAGCGGAGCCATCAGCGCCAAGCATAACTGTATTTCCATTTGTTGCAATAAATGGTTAAATCTACACTTACCTAAATGCTATATTTCAAATGTTAAGAATCCATCACAAACTAATTCATTATTATAGTTTAATCATTTTAGGAATTATGCATTATTGTAATTTTGTTAACATTAAAAAGAAATCGTACCTATACAGTACACAATAGCACCCCTAGGGTATGCGTAACCCCATTAGGAAACGCTGGCCTAAATTGTTGTTTGTTTGACGCCCTGCGGTCTAACGGTCGATCGATCCACCATTTTGATGCAGACTTGACACTACTCAACAGTTTATTTAAGGAAAAAATATAGATTGTATAGCATACCAATTTTTACATAAGGTAAACAAGAAGGAATGAAAATCAGCAGTTTTCTTCAATAAAGTATTTTGTCTCTAGTAATTTATGGAATTACTGGAAAAAAAAAAACTAAAAGGTCCATACGTAACAGTACCAAAGAATAGTGTGACTAATCCTGCCTCTCTCCAGCATCATGTGGCAGGTTTTCTTCATCACATTGGATGTCTGCATCATCTCTAAATACTAATGAATGTGGTGTTTCTATTGCTTACACCTCCATTACTTTCTGAAAAACAGTAAGAACGCAGTTTTACTATTGTAAAGATATAGTGTTTTTCACTTTTTTTTATAGCTGTGTACATAACCTCAGACATCTTACCTGGACATATTGGTATCTTTGCTCTTTTACCTGTTTCTCTCAAACGGTACAGTGTATAATTGTTTCATTCTTATTTGGTGTTTGTATACAAAAAAAGACTTTCTGAGCTTTCTCTGTATAAATACCATATATGTTCACTAACTAGTCTAAAATAAGACAATGCTTAGGCTTTCAGCTAAAATTGCAATCAGCAGTGTTTGATAGGCACCAGACTAAAATCTATTCTGTTTTGAATGTGTGGTTAACAGTTTCGACAGCAGTGTGTTAGCATTTGAACAAAGTGCTGCAAATCTACAGTGTTGTGCACATTGTGGTTAAAGTCATGGGATAAGTGTGTAGAGTTTTGAAAACTGTGTTCAAGCAATGAAAAATGAACTAGAGTTTGGTCCACATGAACTGCTGCTGTGCAGACTGTAGTTAGCGTTTTGCACATGTGACTCCAGTTGTGCCCACTGTCGTTTAGCAATCGAAAAAAACTGTAAAATTATGCAACTTTTGGGCTTTGAAAATCCAGATGAAAAATAGTTTCAGTGTGAAGTCAAACAAGGAACAAGGTCACTTTTTTTCAACAGCAGCCTCTCTTTATGACATTGTGTTATGAAATTAATGGAAATTGCATGGCACTGTTTGAAGTACCGCATGAATTGAGATGGCTGCTTTTGCACACACACTTCAAACTTCTGAGTATGAGAGGGGAAAATGGTTACAGTAATACCCAAAAAGTTACTGTCCACACAAGCACACATTCTCTCTCTCACACACACACACACACACACACACACACACACACACACACACACACACACACACACACACATTCAGACTCTCAGTTACTGAATGACACAGCAGTTAGTGAGAAAGGTTTGCATCATCAGGAAGTTTGACTTGATCAGCATGCTTGCAATTTTGCATTTTACCTTTCTTACCTACAGCACAGTCTTACAGTACATGCACAAAATGTTTCCAGGAGATTATGCAATCATGCCTCATCAAACCAACTGACACAATGTAGATTTGAACATTTCCAGTTTTGCCTGCCTTGCAGAATGGAAGCAGACGAAAAACCACAACAGATTGACACTTACCTTTTTGATCAGGAGCTACAGAACAGAGACAAGTTCTCTTAAATTCCAAATGAAACCGCCTGAAACTACATGGAACTGTGTGTGTGTGTGTGTGTGTGTGTGTGTGTGTGTGTGTGTGTGTGTGTGTGTGTGTGTGTGTGTGTGTGTGTGTGTGTTTGTGTGTTCAAGCTACCGCATATGCTTACCCACTGTCTGATACATTCCTTTTCTTCAAAGACTGCCCACATCCCAGACCTCCTCCATAATCCTTCCTAACTCACTTCTTCCTTCACACTTCTGTCAGACCTTGGAAATGGTTTAACCCACAACATTTGATGGCAACATGTTGGCTTGTACCGTGTAGATAAAATACACAAAAGATTGACAAGAACTGCTGAAGAAGGAACTGAAGAGACAAGAAATCAAATTATGGCAACTGGGTTTGGATTCAGAAGGTGCAGAGCTTTAAGTGAATATTAGACATTCTGTGTGTGTGTGTGTGTGTGTGTGTGTGTGTGTGTGTGTGTGTGTGTGTGTGTGAGTGATTGATTGGGTCTACAGTTTGTGTTCTGCCTGAAGGCATTCAAGCCACAAAGTACCTGGGGAGCCGAGGAGACCATTCTGTGTGCAAGTGTGTATCTTGTGTGTGCCTGTGCGTGTGTGTGTGTGTCTGTGTGTGTGTGTGTGTGTGTGTGTGTGTGTGTGTGTGTGTGTGTGTGTGTGTGTGTGTGTGTGTGTGTGTGTGTGTGTGTGTGTGTGTGAGCACTGTGAGAAAAGAGGCACAGTGGAGAAGAAGGAAAAGTCAGAAAAGTATTCCCGATCATAACATGGAAAGAGCGCCCTCTTGGAAAAATGCTTGGAATGACACTTACAATGGAGCCAAACGTATGACATAATAAAGTGCCTGTAACAATTTTTTGGGGGGGGTCAAAAAAAAGTGATGCTAACATTTGCTAATTAACACAAACTAAGCGTGGCATAGTGTTTCTGAAAACAAAGTAAATATAATTTTCTATTTGTCACATTGTGTTACCTCCACTTATTCCTGCTGTTCCTTGGTAGTTTGATTTCCTGTCAAACAGTATCAGGTTCATTGTAATTTCTAACTGGTTGAGTGTTGGTGCAATTGAAAGGTTTCTAGAAACATGAGCAAGAGTGTCCCCAGCAGCCGGTTGGCAGATCCTCGCCATCCTACGCATTTTGTGCTCTGCTCTGTATCCATCTGGTTTTCTCATAAACAGGAGAAGGAAATGGCAAAGGCCTCCTTCCATCCTCTGCTGGCTCTGATCCCTCTGCTGAAATTAACACATTTCACTGAAACATCACAAATATTCACCTCACTCACACAAGTCAGTGCTAGGAATTCATGTTCACTTCATGAATATTAAAAATGTCCCTGTGATTATAAAAATGTGTTTTTATTTTACTGTCACATTACATTTGAATTATTGACGCTGTAGTAATACAATTCCTTCTCACCCATTGTGTGCTAGGCTTCAACCTCCCAAATCTGCACAGGATAAGTGGGTAGAGACATTGTGGATACATAGATTTATAGTTGTACTAATGACAAATGAAAACTGAGGAAGAAGGGGGAGCTAAATGCTAAATTGAAACTTAAGGGGGTGCTGTAACACACCAAAAAGTTTTTAAATGGGACCAGAATCATTCATTTGAAACCACAAAATACATATCTATGTCTACACATATTTCATGTACATTCAATTCAGTATGTAAGGCCAAATAAAGACATCAAGCAACAATAATTCGTAATATCTTTTAAGAGCTCCATGTTAAACTAAAAGTACAGTAGGAACTTGAGTTTGAACAGCATGAACAAGAAGTTTGTCATCCAATGTGACAGCCTGTACAGTAACCCAGTACACATCTGGTGCTACACACATTACATCAACATTGATATGACGTCAATTCTCGTGTAACTTCTGAAAATAAGTATTACAAAATATTAATGAGTCAGTAACTTGTTAATGAGTCATCATCTTTTTACAGTAATTACATTTTCCCAAATAGATATTGCCCTCAGGTGACTTCCTGTTTGAGAGCTGGCAGGTACAGCAAATCTTCAAACAGCTTGTCAGATATTGTAAGGGAATCCTGAAAATCCACAAATACTCTATAATGACAATGTTGCATGTTTTCACCTGCTCTACATAGTGTACAAGTCTTTGTTTGGCTATGTCTGAAAACATTTTGAGCTGGTCATGTGAAATATTATTAATAATTACATGCGGTTAACATTATGAAAGGGTCTATTTTAACCCAAACCATGATCTTTTCCAAAACCTAACCAGGAAGTTTAGTTGAAAATAATTATAATATTAAAAAACTGAAAATAATAATTCAACTAAGTCTCAAAATAATAAGTCATAAACTCCTGTGTTTGATCTATTTATCTACCATGTCCTCCTCCCTGCATGTTCTTTGTTGCTTATTTTACTACATCAGGCTTTCTGGCAGAAAGGTGCCTGGCAGACCTGAAGGCTAACTTATCCCATGTGCGATTACTTCATTAATTGTTGCTTCATTTTTATTGTCCAATATGACAGAAATACAGATGATTACACTGATTAACATGTTTCTTTTAGAAATTGAAACAATCAGTGTTCCACGCTATCGGTTGAGCCTGAATTAGTTTCTTGCTCTTCCTCTGCTCATAATTTCACTCACCACCTGCTGCCTCAATTTGTCTCTCAAGAGCTCATCTTTGACACTAGAGGGCACTATGTTCTCTGTAATCAACAGAATCAGAGTAAGGTTTATTACCAAGGTTTACACATAGAATGAATTGCCTTGGTGTTTGGTGCATGCCATAAAAATACTATATAAAGAGGACATACAAATAAAAGCAAAATAGACAATCTGCTGCTTTCATCTGTATGAGAAAAAGATGAGAAGCTTGACATGGTGTAACAATAAACATCTGTGTGTGTGTGTGTGTGTGTGTGTGTGTGTGTGTGTGTGTGTGTGTGTGTGTGGACATTTGCTTTCTATCGCTTGGTTTATTATGCCCCTGTGCCTAGGGGTGCCATGCTTAGGGTTAGGAAGTTAGTTACCTTAAGGAGACGCATTGTCCAGGGACTGCTAAATCCAAATCTCTATCATTTCTAGAATTCCTTTGTTTACAGTAATTCATTAGACCCTTAAATATATATTATCATAAGTGCATCTTCTTTATGAATATATGCAATTTATGTAATGTTATGCAATTACAGTAAACAATCTTTATATAAGTTATAACTCAATGTATTTTCTTTATTATTTATGCCGTTGAATTGGTAGTTGCAGGGTGTATGTGTGTGTGTGTGTGTGTGTGTGTGTGTGTGTGTGTGTGTGTGTGTGTGTATGTGTGTGTGTATAAATGACATTTTGAGGCTGTAATCTGGTTCCCACAAGGTTGACCATTAAATTGTAGGGTTCAGACTTGGTTTCGGGGTTAAGGTTATTCGGGTTGGGCATGTACTGTAATTATTATGGTTAAGGTTGTTAAGATTGTAAATCAATACATATATACATTACATATAATATCCTGTGACAAACAACATGTTTTTCTGTTTGAGAGAGAGACTATATGACTGACATGATTTTGTTTAAGTTCTATACAAGTTACATATTTCCAACATGACATCTTACTTAGAAAGACCAACACTGCATTTTTTTATTACTACACATCTATTAAACTTATAAATCTGTCTGGCAGCCAGATGCAAGACCATCTGACTGCCATACGTACATAATAAGACCATTTAGTCCATTCAACGTTCAAAGTATTTTTACTAGCTATTTTTCTGCAGGTGAGTGACGAGAGAAGCAAACTTCAGAATTAAAATTCCTGTGGCATTCCTGTGAAGAGTTCACAGCCTGAGTGGAAAGGGCATGGTCCTCTGATCTTCTGATCCCTGCTCAGCACTGCTCATGACCCAGACAGGAGATGGGGGGGACGGACACTGGCGGGGGTTGGGGGCTATGCAGAGTCCACCTGGCCCTTTTACTTTGAAGTCCTGGTCAGCAGAGAATCAATTCATCTCACTCTAAATGATAACTGCTGCACTTTTTGTTTCACGCTCTTTCACATTTCTTTATATAGTTTGTATATGTATCTTTCTGTCAAACACACAGATTAGACTTTATCTATTCAACCACCCTATACAAACAGGCCTTTGGTGTTATGTTGCAGGAGCTATTAACCTCATAAGGTTCGCAAGGTTGTTGTTAATCAGTGATGAGTAAAGGGCTGGAGGTCATCCTGGTTCAGTTCACAGGTGCAGCCCCTTTGAGCTGTTTGGAGAAAAACTGTGTTGAGTAGTAAGTTCATTATTACCCATATAAAATCACATTTAAAATAACAAATATGACTGGTGTAGTGTGTTCACAAGGCTGGGCAAAGCCCCAACCGGTCTGTCCCACTGCATCTTCTGTCCACAGGTGCCTGAAGACACACATAAAAGACAAAAGTGTTGCAGTAACAAACAGAAGTACAGCTTAAAAGATACGTAGCTTAATGTATCTGTTTGACCCTCCAGTTTGGAACTCATACCAGTGTTCAATCCTTCTTATTCTAAGCTTTAACAATCACAATCTTGACCTTGTAAATTCCGTCTGCAGTTCTCCCGCTCAGCTTTAATGCAATGTGGCCATCTGGTTTTTCCTTTATTCCCTTTTTTGATCTTTTTTTTTTAAGTTGTTAGACGTTGGACACAATGGCTTCAGCAACCACCTTCAATAACATGTGTAAGGCACTAAGTCAGTTTACATAGCACTCTTCCCTATAGTGTTTCTTACTTTAGTTATGACAAGTGTTGACAAGACTGCTTTTTGATCACTCACAGAGATGATGCGGCCCTTGGTCAAAAGCAATATCACAGCAATACGTTGGGAATATTTTGACATTTTGGGAAATATGCTTACTTGCTTTATTGCCAGGAGTAAGATTTAAATAATGATGTCACTATGCCTGTGAAATATGAACAGTATTATTACTTAGTGGGCTTTAAAGGTGCTGGTGCTGGAATATTTTGAACTTTTAGAAAGAGCAAGACTTGCTGTTTCCCCTTGTTTCCAAATTGAGTGGTAAGTTCAGGGATTGCCCAAAAAGGATTAAGAAGGTAGAGGGGTTCAGAAAAGTGGGGGCCATTTTTCTTTTGGCTGAAGGGCAATCTGACTTTTTTGGGTCAGTAGGGGAGTGTCTTTCACATTGGCAGCACACATTAGAACTTAATCCGAAGGTTTAATTTGGTGTACACAATTTAACAAGTTGTACCAAACTAACACTGCTATGTTATTCTTAAATGGTGCGGGAAGGGTTTTGCAGTTTTTCTGTAAGTCAAGAGGAGGTTTCAAAGAAAACATAAGGTTCAGTTAACCTCACCACCCCATTCATTTATATACAGTCCCTCACTGTCTCATGGTTCTTGCTTGCTATTTAGTGGACAGACATAAGGCCCAGACACAACATCCTCCTGTGTAAACATGTTTAGCTATCTATTACTGTAAACAATCCCACTACTCTTCCCTTGTCACATTATAAAAAGGTGTCCCAAGATAACAAGAAACAGAAGGAGATGGAGAGAGGAAAAAAGGGATACAGAGGCAGGAAGAGGCCCGCATTAAGACCAGACAGACTGTCACACATGTTTGCATTTAACCCTTTACAAGATGAAAGGTTGTTGGGAAGGATTGGAGAGAGTTAGATCCACCCCTGCTACAAACTCTCTGGCACAGGGATTTTTGCTAAGTGGGCTGAAGAGGATTTGGATGTACTATTTTGTTATCCATTATCAGACTCATCAGATTATCTCAATCATGTTTGAAAGCAAGAAACTATGTCTTTGTACAGTACTGTCACTTACGCTAGTATTGTAGTTTAGTATAGCGTAGTACTGCAAGATAAATAGTCAAATGCTGTAATCTCTTTTAACGATGACATGACCCTTTAACTACATTTAACAGGAAAAAAAGTTGCCATGAATATAGATTCACTATTATTTGCACTGTGTCATAAACCAAATTGCACATGCACACACACATACGCACACGCAAGAAACAGTGGGGTTCAACTGAATGGGACTTAATGTGCTGCACACAGATGGGAACAATTCCTCACAGCCACTGCTGCATCTCACATCACTCACATGTGGAAAAAGAGGCTCCGAAGTGGGGTGTGGGGTGTGCTGGGCCATGCCTAAACACACAAAATGGGGTGCGGGCGGGTGGATGAGGGACTGGAAGGAACCAACAGTAAAGGAACAGAGAGAGGGTGGAGAGGGGGATGGCAGAACTGAAAGGAGAGCAGGGAGCGGAGGAACATGTTTTTTTACAAAGTGTTTCTCAGAGTCCCCTTCAGTCCTGAGTACACTCTGAGAGAGAGCAGGAACAAGGAGGGCAAGCCTCTCTGATCAGGTAGGTGTGTGTGTGTGTGTGTGTGTGTGTGTGTGTGTGTGTGTGTGTGTGTGAACATGTGATCTGTCTCTGTGGTATTGCTCTATGACACCTTATAGGAGATGATTAAACTTATTTCTTTTGCACTTCTGAGGGTAATTATAGTATATTTTACCACAATTTTGGGGCAGCAGAGCAAACCTTTAACAAAGCTGCCATTCATGGCAAGGTTTTTTGTTTTGTTATTTCTAATGCTTCCTCTCTGGATTCCCTGTGGGTTAAGCCCCCTAAGAATGTACTTCTCTGCAGGCAGTAACATTTCTAAAACAAAGTCAATAAGCGGCACTGTACCATTGACTGTTTAATTTGGCAGCATTTTCTAGAAAGGTTTTTTCAAACCCTGTGCCTTTATATTATATAAGAGGGAGGAACTTATCCTTAGTGGATACAGAGAATCAGTACAAGAACACATTTTTTACCATCAGTTTACTCTGAGCTGTCTGTTTCAAAATGTAAAAAAAAATCTATAAATTCTATTTTGAATGTTAATGACTTGTCCCTCTGTCTCTTTTGATTACAGTGAAGATTTGTATGACTGTGACCATGCGTGCGGTGACCGTCTTCCTCTTGTCTGCCCTTCTTCCACTCTCTTGCTCCCATGGACAAGACCCCTTCGCCTGGCTGTATGGCCCCCAGAGCCAAAGATTTGGCTCCCTGCAGGCAGACACCACAGGAGGGTGTCCAGATGAGTGTGATTGCCCTCCCTCCTTCCCAGTCGCCATGTACTGTGATGGGCGGGGCCTGACAGCCATGCCAACCATCCCCTCCCGTGTGAAATACTTGTACCTCCAAAACAATGCCATCACAGCTGTGTCCGACTCAGCTCTAGTAAATGCAACCAATCTGGTGTGGCTGATGATGCACCACAACCAGCTGACATCTGATGCCATTGGCAAGAAGGTAAATCTACATCTGGTCTCAGTCGGATCCAGCCACACGGGAGCTCAGAGCATGAAGTTGTGATAATGGTCTAAATGGTTGTCAGATGGCTGATAGGTGGCTAACATAGTGTAATTAGGAAAAAGTTATGATTTTAATGCAGCATATATCATTTAAGAAAAGGTATAGTTATATGCATTTGGACATTCTTAGTTTAAAGTCAAACTCAAATTAATACAATTAAAATTGCATGTTTTTTCTACATACATATCTGCAAAACATGTCCTGTGTTCTCCAGACAAACGGGAGACATTTATATGTTTTGGTTTTCATGATGGCTTTGTATTAATCCATAAGTTCTCTTCCTACTGCATGTGGATGGAGAACTTGTTTCCATACAACCAATAAAATAAAGCAAAAAAAGCAGTAACGTCAGTGTTCTTCATATAGGCGGACTGTTACACTCCCGGTGTCCGAAATCACTCACTATTACTACAGTGCACTACATTTACTGTCTTGTGAGTGTCCAAATGTGTAGATGTATACACTATATAGTGCACTTACAAATTCCACAATGGAACGAAAAAAGTAGTGTCCATGGTATGTGCACTACTTTCAGCTAACAATCTTTTTATAGATGCAGAATTACAGTTAAATTACAGTACGACTCAACAGCTATCAGTGAAGCAGCTCCTCCAGCTCCGCAGCTCCTCCACTCCATATCTTTATAACAGAGCTAACTGTAGCCAACCGCTAATCAGAGCTAATAGTTGCCAACTGAGCCTTCAGTTCTGCATGCCTGTATCCATTAACTGCATGTATGGACTCAAGCCCGAATAAAACCCTTCAATTTATTAAAATGGCTGTAAAAGTTTTAAACTTCAACTCAGAATTGTTTGAATGACAGGAATCAGCTCAAGGTACGGCGTAGCGCTAGGGTGACCAGATGAGAATGGGTAAAATTTGGGATTGGTCTTCTTAATGTTCTATCAGACTACTTGACAGTCCAAAACAAACATATACCATTAAAAAAATTTAGGTTTCATTAAAGTAAGATGAAGAATTGTTTTTTGGAAAAGCGTGGCTATACGTGTAGTTTGCTGCTAGCATGGAGCCTGAAGTCGGACCCCCGTGTGAAACACCAAACTCCTTCCTACATACATTGCAAAACGCTTTGTTTGCATCGCGGAAAACTGCAGTAATCCAGGGGTATTTCCCTACCCAGTCCTCCCCGTACCTGCAGAGACGTTTTTGCTTTTTAGCTACGTGTTGATCTTGATCGGGTCCCGGGACACCAGCCTGAGCCTCCATTTCAAAAATGAATGAATGAAAATTTGCGTTGCAACTTGCAGCCGATGGGAGCTGGCTGCAGGATGACTCAATCACCATGAACAGTTTTTAATGTTCTATCAGACTAGAACTACTTGAGAGTCAAACAAAAATAATAATAAAAAAAAAAATACTCAAGAGTCTGCTTTTGAGATTTTGCTCTAATTTTCAGGATGTCTGGTCACCCTACGTAGCGGTGCCAAGTTGATGCTTTCTCTGCAGAGTGCAGGTGCAGACTGATTTGCTCTCGCGAGTCAGGTGACCAAATCACAGCCTTTGCGATTAGGAAATCGCGTTTTAACATATCGCGATATTATTGCAAATGCAATTAATCGTTCAGCCCTAACGAGCAACCAAACAAACATTCACCAGAGAAAAATGCAATGCTCGATAGACAATTAGCTGTTCAACTGCAGCCTGTTAAAATCCACCATTAGTCACTAATCCCGCCCTACGAAGCAGCTCGATTGGTTGGGGTTAGGCATTGACCTCGAGTGGTTAAGGTTAGGATAGCCGATTGGTCAGGGGATAGGACCTGAACAAATTGGGTTACGTTACGTGCATAAGCATGGACGCCTGGCCAATAGTAGTGTGTGAATGCTATTGAAGGGCGGGCCTTGCCTCGAAGTTGCGTGGGTTCCATAGTAAAGCTGGCGACCCGGTTAGGTAACTTACGTGAGGTCATACATGTTTCATAATAAGCATTTAAACACAAAAGTTCAAGATTGGTTAAATTCTCTGCAATTCAATAATTTGGTTCATTTTACTGAAATCATAAGCACCAAAGCATGATTCATAATCTTAGTGCTCTGGAAAAAAGGAAAAAAAGGAAAAATTATGATGCTTCCCTACTTGTAGGCTGTCCTAACTTCCCTTCTCAGGAAGGTTCACTGAGAGGCAGCCTCTCCTTTGCAGGAACACCTTGATCACATTAACACAGTTACACATTCATACCTGGAAGCTGCCCATTACAACCACAGTCTGACCTGCTGGCCAAGGTGTCCTAACCTTTAGGACACCACTGCCCACAAATTGTTTGCCAACTGTCTGCTTACTTGATCTCGTTCCCTCTGAATATATTTCTCCATGCCCTACACCATGTTGCTGGGTATTTTTGTTTTCAGGTTGCTGCCTACACAATGAAACTTTGCCCACCTTTTTCTGTTTAGTTTTCACCCCGGGACAGCCCCCAGCCCAGCAAGCGCTCCTAGCTTGGAGCGTCAATACGCTGCATCATCTCCCTGAGCAGCTATCTTAGAAAAAGCTGTCATTGGTTATCAACACGTCAACCATGGCAATTGTAGCCAATCACATTCCCTTTCCAACGGTATATAGCATGATAAGAACATCCAATGAAACCAGTCCAAATGAATGGGCAACAGAGCTAAGTCCCGCCCTCCCAGATCCAGCAGTCACATGCATGTGTTTTATGAGAAAAAAATATGTTCAACAGTGTTTGAATGAATGTAAAAAGGTTTTTTAAGTCATTTTAAGTCTTTAGTATGTTTTTGTCTAATAGCATAGAAGTGAGTAAAAACATTTAGCAAAATTTGGTCACTTTAACAGGTTTTGGAGAGGTTTGGGCACACATGTGATACCTAATACTGAAAACTCCCTAGCTCCCATTAGGTTAGGACTAGAGTTCTGAAACTTTATACAAGTCTTGTTGACAAGGTGTAGAAGGTGTATTATGTTCTGCATAGTGTGGCACAAAGTATGTCTTAGTTATTATTTTAAAATAAATAACTATTTTGAACCATGTTTGAACTGCTGTAGTGTATGTTGTTTTTTAATTACATGCTAATCACGCACATTTTCTGAAATTAGAATTTAGGTTTCAAATGAAGTCTCATACATGCATTTTGGCCTTGCAGTTCTTCTGTTATAAGCTTTACACTTTGGTAAAGGGAAATAGGCGAAAATCAAGCAAAAAGAGGTGGATTTGAACAGCATGTAAAATACAAATGTGATTTTGGTTGGTTTTAATGTTAATTTGATCCTTACACTTCAACACCACTGCTAACAATACACTGTTTGCCCATGACTACAGTGCTACAGTGCAAGTTTGTTAAATTTGTCTCTAGTTCTCAATGAACAACAATGAATTTGAAATAATACTGACTGTTCATTAATGCACAAGGGATATAACATAATGTGATTTCAGTTGGACTTTTTCATGCTGTTGAGGTAACTATTGTGTGGAGGTTAGTGAGTTGTTTATTCTCCATGTTATTTTGTAGGCATTTATGCAGTTGCAGGGACTAGAGCGTTTATATCTACAACACAACAATTTGACTGGCTTTCCTTCAAACCTCCCTCGCACCCTGCGAGACCTGAGAATCAACCACAACAAGATTGAAAAGGTAACATATTGCATAGTTTGATATTCATACAGAGCCCCTCTCGTTAACTCTTTTGGCTGTACATCACAGATATTAGACTTTAAAATTATTTCTACTGTTGCCCAGGTAACAGCTGCAGACCTAGAGGGAATGGATAACCTCACTATCCTGTATCTCCATGACAACGCTGTCACAGACATGGGCACATCCCTGAAGGCACTCAAATCCCTCACACTGCTGGACATCAGCAGCAACAAGTTGACTAAGGTAATTGTGTGTATCAGAATGTTTGAAAATGTCCCGTTAAGTGAATTAATCATCTGCAGGCCTCCAGTAATATTTTCATTAACTGGTCCCAGGTCCCAGAGGCACTCCCCGAAAATCTGCACCAACTTTACCTGGAGTCCAACTCCATTGATTCTCTACCAGACGGCTTCTTGGGCCGTTTCACTCAGCTGCAGTATGTCAGGATGGCTCACAATCAGCTAACAGACAAGGGTATCCCTGCCAACACCTTTAATGTGACCGGGCTGGTGGAGCTAGACCTGAGCTACAATAAACTGGAGAGAATCCCCCCTGTGAGCACCACACTGCAGCATCTCTATATGCAAGCCAACCACATCAAAGGTAAAGTGCATACACATTAAAGGGCCTGAAAAGATTTATCAATCAGCTTCTATGAGCAATCAGGTTCTACATAAACACAGTTTTGGGATGTGCTCTTCTCACTTGTTTGTGCACGAGGCTTGGTTAAAAAAGGACAGTCAGACAGTTGTGGAAACTTGCTGATGTCTCTGGATCAAATCTGATCAAACTACACACACAGTCCTAATGAAGCACATTATCTTTAAAAAAAGAACATTCACTAAGGATGTTTTTCCACACGTTAAATTACATTAATGCTTATTTTGTATTTAATATTTTGGCAAAATAATTTGGACCTCTTGCAGCAGCAGTTTAAAGCTTTAGTGCATAACTTTTTGATATTAACGAACATCTGTTACATTCAAGCCATTGCCAAATGAGTTGCTACAAAGCTAATTAAGACTATCAGCTCCACACAACTCTCTCTCTCTGTATTTCTCAGTATGGCTATGTTCAGAAGAATCCGGTGACTTTCCTGTGCAGAAACTCAAGTGAAGATAATTACATTACATTGTCATTACTTAGAATTCCTCATGTGGGCAGCAGAAACTATGCATTATAGCTTTAATTTCCTAACTATAAAATAAATAATATAAAGTAAATCAATAAATATAAAGTAAAAATATTATATATATAGTAGGGGCTGAGATGTTGGATGTTTGGAGTAGTTTGGGAAAACACAAATACATTCTTCACCACCTCGCCATCTTTCCCCGTAGAGTTCACTCTGGGTAGTTTCTGCAGCGTCGTGGATGTGACCAACTTCTCTAAGCTCCAGACGCTGCGACTGGATGGGAATGAGATCAGTCGCCAGGACATCCCAACAGAGTCAACCCTCTGCTTGCGCCTGGCTTCCAGCATTGAGGTCTAACTGTGCGCATGACACAATATGTGGCACTCTGCTCACAAACACAGAGCAGTTTACAGCATGCATTGAAAGTGTGAAATAATTTGTATGATGTGCCAAAGCCAAAGCACAGCAGGGGCGACAATATCATTTAATCTCGAACGCAGGTGGCAGCAGTTCTTACTGATATATCCACAGTTCACATCACAGTGAAAACAACGGTTGTCATATGTGGTTGTTTGCATGACAGCTGTTTTACAGCAATTGGAAAAGCTTTACCAGATATGTCACATTGCACAAGCTACTTTTAGATGTGAGCTTCCCTAACAATTGGACCAATGACCAGATGAAAGTCTGGTTTTATTTGATTAAATACAGGTAATAAGATACAGGAGCCCCATATGATGTTTTTTTGTATTGAAAATGATCTTACCATGAGCCTCCTTATATGCTGTGAGGATCAATGATCTGTGTAATCAGTGTTTTTTATCTCTTTATCTATCTTCCTACAAAGCATGCCTTCCATTGTTTTGTCTGATAAGTTGATGATAAAAATATTATGTATTATAGATTATGTGCATTGTTTAATTTCGAACCATTAGCTGTTGTAGAAGCATGACAATATCTTCATCACTTCTCTGACGTCCATTTCCCAATATTTAGGTGCATTCATTTTTCTTTGTGATAAAAATGCTTTGACTGTTAGTGTCTGTAGAAGATGTTCTTGTTTCTTGAAATCAACTTTCCTCAGAGACATAGCTAGATATCTATGTTCCATGTGAAAAATATATCTACACTGTACTGTAGTGAATCACGCAAAGGGCTTTGGGTGTATGAATTATGATTCTTGAATTACTGTATGCATTACATGGATTGGTCATCATACTGACAAAGGATTTATGTTTACCAGCCTATTGCAGAATAAATAAAAGTTGGGATTTTTAAAAAGACCACTCTTTCCACTTTTTGTCTAATACATCACTATATTTATTTTTTATCTTTGTGTGTATGTTTGTGGTTTGATTCAGTGATTTTATGGACTAAAAAGAAGAAACACAGGAGCACTGTATTATAGTTTGCTCAGGACAGAGTCAGCTTTTGTTCATACTAAACTGATGCAGCTATCAATTAAGGTTATCTAGACACTCTCTAAATACACATACTTTTTTCAAAGGTTAATGTGAACGATATGAGAATTTTTATGAGACACACCTTTATAATACATTAAATCATGTACAGTATGAGTATTTTCAAAAGACTACAGATCTTCATCTGCACCCTGTAGATGGTGACTTCCTAAAGCAGCAAAGTCATTCAGGACACTAAGCTTTTTGGACTCTAAAGAGGATTTAGAGGGTAAACCCTCTTCAGCCAAATGGGTCTTTCTGTTTCTGTTTCAGAGGTGCAAGAAGAGGCCAGTAGGTCTGAAAAGAGGAAACCGGAAAGAGCCAAAACACTGTAACTGATGGTAGGTTTGTCTACTAAATAAAAAGAATAAATAACACCTTCCATTCTTGAGACTGTTTGTTCACCAAAATCATGTCATGTTATCTGTCTCTTGATTGTCAGGTTAGTGCATGACAATAAGTGACTTACCCAGCTGGAGAGGGAGAGCTGTCACGTTGCGTCAGGGCTGAACCCTCTGTGTGTCAGCTGGCCAGTGGCTGGATAGTCAGAGGACACAGACGTCTATATTTATAATGTTTTTCTCCATCACTAAGTTTTGTAATCTGTGGCCACACCAGCAGATACCGTCATTACAGATAAGGTATATTATGGGTTTAGGGTAGTTAGATTGTGGCCGCACGTCACTGACCAGAATTGGCTCATAAACCAAAAGAGCATCAACCAGAGCACATAACACACAGGAACCATGAGCAGAGATCTGTCTATGTCCCACAAGGTCAGCGAGAACTGATGATAACTATCCACTAGTTTTCTTGGTTATTGTTGCTATATCAGACTGCATGCTTTTTGGAAGATTTTGGCTTTCAGGGTGTGATTCAGCCCTGCTAATTTACATAATCACGGCATGAAAATGTGTGTGTGTTGAATACTTTAATGTGCTTAATTAAACTAATTATGTCCAGAATTGATTTGGGTGTGTAATGGGAAAATTACATTTAAGCATAATTCCTTATATTTTTATGTTTTATTTCTACTTTAATTCTCTCACAAATGCTGAAAGAGTCTATCTCATTTCCCACATGTAGATTTTGATTCTAACATTGTGAGACATCCAGTCTGGAACATTATGTGAGCACTGTTTGCCTGAACCGATAAAGGTACAAGGTCACCCTAAAACTATCTCCAGTTTACCCATGCCAGTTAAGATGTAACTGGGGGGGTGAAAGTCAGGTACAGGGAGGAGGAGGCGAAATTGCTCCGAGATGTCTGCATGTATATCAGATTGCCTGTCAAAATTGTAGCGTCATAATAATCCAAGTGTGTGTGTGCTGTCACTCTGAAGATGCATATAAGCCTAGTGTTTCTGTCCACTCATTTGAGAAACTGACTCCACACTGGGCTGCGGCCTTTTGTGAAATCATGTTGCTCCTATTTGCAAATATATATATGTTTTTAATAAAATACAAAAACCCAACTTGGTTCTAGTCTTAGACTGTCTTATTTGTTTCATTTTACTAAACTCTGAAAACTCCATCCCCCCTGCTGCAAAGGAAACTTCCACGACAGGTGTCATTAAGGGGATATGTGTTTGTACCATCAAACCGATGCTGACAAAAGTTAAAAAAAAAAAATAAATCCATTAACCAAATTTTTTGTAAAGCCCTGCACAGGCCAAAAACTCCAGCCTTTGCCCAGCCCTGGCCCATGGTGTTCAAGTCCTAGTCCAACAAAGTCTGCAGTGTTTTAGCATGAGCATGAGCATGAGCATGAGCCCGACCCTAGCCCCAGACCAACACCAAGTAAGAGGTGAATTTAGTATAGACCTCAAACATAACTACTAGTGCAACCAACAATCATGCCCACAAATGGTCTCGATGAAAGGAGAATAGTTAAATAACCCAGAATCCAACCTGAGTCCGGTCTATTAAAACAAAACAAAAAAGCCCAAACCCGGCACGAATTGACTTGGCATGTAGATTGTAGACCTCTAATTTGTTGACCTCCTCTTGACCCAAAGAACTGGTAAGAGGTAATATTCTGTTAAGTAATGGGTAGAGCATGACTTTTTCATATACCTCTCTGTGTCACCAGTCATGTCACCTAACATACTTGTGGTCACATCATCAGGTTGTGATTATGGTTGACACAGATCTACGTGTGTTAACAGCAAAGTGATTATGTGCAGATGTCACAGACCAAAATGAGATCTGTCCATCATTAGTCACAGCAGTGGCTTTAGGGAGTAGTTGTTATGACGTGGTTACTGGTATAGAATCACTCACCTGAGTCACACACACACACACACACACACACACACACACACACACACACAGTGGCAGTCACAGCAAAACTCCACAGCTCCTTTACTTGTATGCATTCAATCATGATTCCAGTTTAAAAAAGATTAATTGCACAAACAGCCAGCAGTGTTGTTGGGGGAGAGTCTGGGCAGGCGATTGGTTGGAAAACATTACTCCCTTGTCTGTCAAAGGGGAAGGGACTTTAAAACAGCTGAGTAATTTGAGTTTCTTTTACAGACCATTAACAAGCAAGGACATGCGGGAATACAGCTGGAACAGTTTCAAGGATTTAATTTTCACAAATCCTGCTGTTGTTGACCAGGTAGGATTACAAATCTGTTTGACCAGACTTTCACTTGATAGTTTACAACACAATGTTTACGTTGGCTAAGACTGAGGAAATGGGGGCTTGCCTGTATTTCTGATAATACAATCTAATGTAATCTAGTGAGGAATACAAAACAAGCCATTTGCTTGCTTATGGAATATAAATACAGTGTTTTCTGTTTTTAATTGTAATAATTTTAGAAAAATTTGTTTTTATGACGTGCTGGAAAAGAAGGTGAAAAAAGATCTAATTTAAACATAATGGCCTCATTTAATTTGCCATAGTTGTGAAATTGTCTGGGAGTGATGATGTCATTTTTTGACTGCACTGATGGTTTGTGTGCTGAAACTACCACAATCCAATCTTACAGTATTTTTTCGATTTTTTTTCACTATTTTGAAAACAGGGATTGGTTTTTCAAACACTACACACAATTAGCACAACCACACATGCAATTAGTAGAACACCTCAGAGCCTTTGCAAAATTGAACACTCTTGCAAAAACTATACACTAATTTATAAAAAACACATTTTGTTACCATATGAAACACACACACATGAATTACAGTTTTTTTTCCAGCTGCTCACACATGTTTTCTCAACTATGTCTTCTTTTTTCAAAACTCTACACACAATTTCAGTACAATGTTCTACGGGGAAAGTAATCTGCTGAGAGGGGTAAAAAGTACACTGTAAACACCAATGCAATGTAGAAACAGAAAATATGTATTAGGTCAAACATTACTGTTGTATACAGTAGCATACAACAAAACCATAAACATATGTAAACCAAAAGTATATTCTTTAGAATACCGTAAAAAACACAATTGTATGTGTGGGGTCCCAGGGCGGCAAGATATGCTCTCTTATCTCTCGAATCCTAATTGCATTGTTGGCCAGAACCATATTTATAATTGTAGTCTCTTGTACATCTGTAAATAAGCGTCCTCGTCCTCCATGATGTCTTTGCCTTTCTACTCCGTAGAGAATTCAAACAGTATGTGTTTAGCTTAGGAACTGTAAACAATTTACAAAAAAAAGGTAGTATAGCATGATAACCAACCTCATTCATTCAATGCAGTGCAGTAAATGGATGGCTTAGAGTTACAAATGTTTATGCAATACTATGCAGTCATACGTATGTTACAGTACATTACTGTAATGCTGAAATAGTCATTAGATAGTTGGATACCTCATTTCTGAAGGTTCGAATTATAGACGCCACTGTAAATCGAAGTTGGGCTGACAAGTGTTGCCCTAATCTCATCAGAGATGGCTCTCCTTCCTCTTCCTCCTACTACTCCTCCTCCTCCTCCTCCTCCTCTTCCAACTCTTCGTCTTTGAATTTGTCCTTGTTGTTGTCCCCTGCCTCTCACTCCTCCTCCTCCCCGTGCTCTCTGTCAAAACAGGTAATCTGACCTTTGACCTACTGGTTAGTGATCAGTTAAGCAATTAGTGTTTGCACATGTGAGGAATGTGTGTGTGTGTGTGTGTGTGTGTGTGTGTGTGTGTGTGTGTGTGTGTGTGTGTGTGTGTGTGTGTTTTGTGTTTTAGGTAGAGAATTGTGTGTAGTGTTTTGAAAAAAGTGTTTTATGCAATTGAAAACTAGCTTATGGTTTTGGAGATTTGGAGTGTAGTTCTGCACTTTGAGTGAGAGGTTTCAAAAATTGTGTGACATGAAAAGATTTGGTGTGTAAGCTGTTGGAAAAAACTGTAATTCAGTTTGAACCAGTTACACACTGCTATTGCTAACCTAAAACACTTTTAGCAATTCTACTTCTCAGTGATTAGAGTTTAAATGAAGTACACAGAGAAAGTGCATATCCCAGTTTTCATGCTACAGTACTACAGTAGTGTGCATAACACTGTTATATTATATATGTCTGTTAGAGAACAACAGACAAATATAAAATACTGTATCCAGTACAGGCTACAATTACAGAAAAAAAAAATAAAGATCTGAAAAAAAACTGAAAATACAGTACAGAAAATACTAGACTTACCTGCTGCATTGGAAAAAGTGTGAGGCTGACATTGTGCTTATAGTGGTGCACATCTGGGCCAATCTTTTGCTCCTTGAGTGTAAGGTTTCGATAATTGTGTAATACTTTTGATTTCAGTGTGTAAGCAATCAGCAAAAATTCCTATATTAGCCTATATATTTTTTTTTTTACACATTATGCACTGTATTCATTCTAGCAGTGAGGAGTAATGATTGTAGTCAAAATAAGCAGTAAAATTGACTGCAGTAGTAACTCTATGGTTTCAGCACACAGCTGAGAAACACTGTTCTATGATATCTGTATAGCTTTGTCAAATCTTATCTTGCAGAAATTTGTATTGCATTGTTCTAAACCTTACTGTTCTCACTGCAGTTTTTTTTTTTTACAACATCTGAGACAATTTACAACTTTTACCACTTTACAGTTTTTTTGGATAGCTTACACACTAAAATTAAAAGTACTACACTATTAGCAAAACCTTACACTCAAGAAGCAAAACATCAGCCCATATTTGCACAACTATAAGCACATTGTCAACCTCACACTTGTTGCAAAACTCTACACACAGTGATTTGCAAAACACTAAACACACGTAACATACATTACACACAAAAATCTATCATGAAGTCACTTCCTTGCAATACCAAAGCACTGACTGTCAAATTACCGCACCGTCCAACCAATTGGTTCAACACAGTCATTAGGTGTGCAAACACTTGTTTGCCTAATTGTAGACACACCAATCAGGTGTATAAGCACTATAAAAAGCAGCAGGTGAGTTCATCGGTCTTCAAGCACAATGGAAAGAGTCAGAGAAAGAGTAAGACGAGGAGAACGAGGAGAACAAGGAGGAGGACAAGGAGGAGGAAGAAGGGGAGGAAGAAGGGGAGGAAGAGGAATCAACAGAGGAGGAATCAACAGAGGAAGAGGAAGAGATGGAGGCCATGCTGGAGGTAGAGGTAGAAGAAGAGGAAGAGGAAGAGGAAGAGGAAGAGGAAGAGGAAGACAAGAAGGTGCTCAAAGAGGACCCGAATCTGACAAATGAGATCCTCAACACTGGTTGACCACGTTGTCAACCATGGCCTGACGCTGAGGGAGGCTGGACTGCGAGTACAGCCAAATCTATGCCGATACACAGTGGCAAGTGTGATAAGAACATTTTGACTGGAAAATAGGTATTGTAAAAATATCATCATATCAAACACATCTGCACGGTTTCAGTAACTGCTTACAGTACTGTATTCTATGCACTATCAGCACTTCTGTTACCTTTTCCTGTGAAATTACTGTACTATTGTATACTGTTTTTTTTTCTACATAGGATTGAGGGTCAGGAACGACAAGGGGGAAGGCCTCCTATGTTCACAGAACAGCAAGAGAGGGAGATAGTAAACATGGTTTTGGCCAACAATGCTATAACACTCTATCAGCTCCAAACTAACATTGTCAATAACCACGCCAGTTTCAACGATATCCATCAGGTCTCAACATCAACACTGGCACGCATCCTAAAAAAAAAACACATTCAAATGAAGCAAATTTATCGAGTGCCTTTCGAGCGCAATTCTGACAGGGTGAAACGACTGCGGCATGATTATGCAGAGGTATGTATTCACTTTAGCAGTGTGATCTTGCATACTGTCTCATAATCTTTTACTGTACTGTAATATGTATAGTACATCTACACTGAACTACACAATTTTGCCTGACACTGTTCTTCAGAGAGTTTTACGAATGGATGGAGAGGAGATCCAGCATGAGTTCATTTACGTAGATGAGGCTGGGTTCAACCTGACGAGAACACGAAGGAGGGGAAGAAACATCATTGGCCACAGGGCTATAGTCAATGTCCCAGGGCAACGTGGGGGTAATATAACACTCTGTGCAGCCATTACAAAGAATGGGGTCCTCCACCACCATGCCCATATGGGCCCTTACAACACAGCACTCATACTTACATTCTTGGACCAATTGCACAACATAACAGCAGAAAATCAAATCGATCATATGCAATACATTGTTGTCTGGGACAATGTGTCTTTCCACCGCTCTGCTCTGGTTCAGAACTGGTTTCAGCAACATCCACATTTCACTGTCCTATATCTTCCACCATACTCTCCATTCCTCAACCCTATAGAAGAGTTTTTCTCGGCATGGCGGTGGAAGGTATATGATCTCCGTCTCCAGGCTGAGGTAGCCCTCATCCAAGCCATGGAGGAGGGTACCCCTCATCCAAGCCATGGAGGAGGCCTGTGACCAGATGGAGGTAGCAGCAATGCAAGGATGGATTCGTCATTCAAGACGTTTCTTTCCAAGGTGTCTTGGTAATGACAACATTGCCTGCGATGTTGATGAAATTCTCTGGCCAGATCCAGCTAGGCGAAGAGACAATGTCTAGTTTTTTTTTTTACAGTAAACTTAGCGTACAATACGTAAAGTGACATTTTGTTACAGTATTATGAATCTCCATGTCAACATTTTGGGCGTGTTGAGAAATAAATGAGTTTCTTCAGTCTGCAACATTGGTCTTGTGTAGTGTTTGGTGAATTTACATTATATTTGTACTTTGTTGATGGTAGCCTACTCTAATCATAGGAAAGTAGAAGTGCTAAAAGTGTTTTAGGTTTATCACAGAAGAGTGTAACTCGTGCAAATAGAGTATAATAATGTGAAACGTGTGTGTTTCATATGGTAACAAAGTGTGGTTTTTAAACAAAAGTGTATAGTTTTTACAAGAGTGTTTAATTATGCAAAGGATCTGTAGTGTTTTGCTAATTGGGTGTGTGGTTGTGCTAATTGTGTGTAGTGTTTTGAAAACACGGGCCCTGTTTTGAAAATCATGCTTAAGCAATCCAAAAAAACTGTAATAAGTTTTGAAACTTTTCAATGAGCAGGAGCCACATGTGGATGATGGTGATGAGAATACTGAGCGTGGGAACTGGGCCAGCAAGAAGGAATACATCCTCTCTATGATTGGCTATGCTGTTGGACTGGGAAACATCTGGAGATTTCCCTATTTGGCCTACAATAATGGAGGGGGTACGTATTTGGTGTCTAATGCATGTTAGTGTTAGAAATCCTGTTTGATAGCACCACTGTTAATATTGTATTTAATCCGTCACTTTGAGCAGGTGCCTTTCTTATCCCCTACTTTGTGATGTTGGTGTTGGCTGGAATTCCTCTTTTCTTCCTGGAAAGCGCCTTCGGGCAGTTTTGCAGCCAAGGACCAATTAACATATGGAGAGCAGTGCCTATCCTGCAGGGTAAGACAAACATGAAGGATTTAATGAGGCTGTTGGTCAGTGGTCAACTGTGGATCCAAAACAAGTCTTTTTTTATGACTCCTTACTTAAGCACAACAGTGGCTTGTAACCTCTCTCTCTTGCTCTCCAGGTGTTGGTGTTGCCATGGTTATGGTCACTTTAATAGTATCAGTTTACTATAACGTCATCATCGCCTACAGCCTGTACTACATGTTTGCCTCTTTCCAGTCTCCTTTGCCGTGGTCCAGCTGCCTCAGTCAGGCTGACAGTAACTGCAGCAACACGACAATAGGTGCTTTTTTCAGTTGTGGGTCAAATCTGCTGCTTGGTGAAAGCTAATGTGTTATTCTCCTGGAGTGGGGGTGCAAGAACAATGACAAGATTACGTAATCTGATATAAATGAAAGATTGAAATGTATGCTAAAAACAAAACCTGTAGTTCAGTGCATTGTTTATCAATATTATGGTGCATTCTCAGCTTCAAGTCAAAGCTAAATAATAAAATAACTTATCCATTCTGTGAAATTAATGCTTGTAAATGACCTTTTTTGACTTTTCTAGTGTACTGCAATGTAAGTGGTTCTTTAGTGGCCAACTGGACTCAGGGAAACAGCACTTGCCCTTTATCCGACATAATCACAGATCCAGTGCAGAGCCCAAGTGAGCAGTACTGGGAGTAAGAATCACACACTCGTACAAACAAGCACATATACACACACTTGTCATACTGCTTTAGCTGTACAGTCAGATTTCTCTCCTCCTCAGTCGTGTGGTTCTGCAGAGATCCAGTGGTCTGGATGAAACAGGACCCGTAGTTTGGCACTTGGCCCTCTGTCTGCTGCTGAGCTCCATGATTGTTGCTGCAGCGCTCATCAGAGGCATCAAGTCATCAGGCAAAGTAAGACAACAACCTCAACAGTCCAAAGTCAGGGCCAATGCATATATGAAGCCCACTGCAAAAATCTGTCATTTTTATCTGAAGGGTTTTCTGCAATACAAAGCAAGCAAATCTCTCACTTAGCTAGATGACGAAAACACTTGATCCATGCTCAGCTGCCTTGGTACAGCACAGGGAGTCTATTGACCACTATCTTTATATATAGCTTTCTTATTGAAAATTAGAAAATAAAATACCACTGTCACGTGTGTACTGTAACAAGACAAGAGTCTACAGTCATGCTAGAATCTTTGTGTGGCTGTATTTAGCTCAAAGTACATTGAGTTAAATTCTGACATCAGCATGCTAAAATGTTCACAATGCTAGCGTGCAGATGTTTAGCAGGTATAATGTTTGCCAAGTTTACTATTTCGAGTTTAGCGTGTTAATGCCACCTTCTGTTGGCATTAAAGGAAATTATTCAACATGTTAATTAGTGAACTTTAGAGTTGCTGATAGTCGGGTAGCTGTTTCCTCCTAAGTTAAGCTAACCAGAGGCTGGCTGTAGCTACATATTTAAAGCTCTAGTGCGTAACTTTTTTATATTAATGAACGTGCGTTTCATTCAAGCCATTGCCAAATGAGTTGCTACAAAGCTAAATAAGACTATCAGCTCCACACAACTCTCTCTGTATTTCTCAGTATGGCTATGTTTAGAAAATGGTGTCATCCGGCAACTTTCGCATGCAGAAACTTGAGTGAAGATAATTACCTCTTCTGAAGAGTCCATCATGTTTTTTTTAACCCTCTGTGTCCTCATTGGCTACTAGCAACTAAATGGAGGAGGGGTGGGGGTGCTGCGCAATCACAGAAGGTACTTAGAATTCCTCATGGCGGCAGCAGAAACTACGCACTATAGCTTTAACATATAATACAGACATGAGAGTGGTTTTAAGAAAGTGAATAACTATATTGCCCAAAATATCAAACTATTACGTTAAAATGTACATTTGTATGCAGATTTGAAATAAAATCAGTTTTAGATCAGAATTGTGATAGAATGCTAAATGCAGAGACAAAAAAGTACACGCTAATTTGCACGGCAAATACATTTACATTTGTAAGCCCTGAGGTTTTACAATTTATGCTTGGAACTCCCAGTAGCAAGAATATATAAAAGGAAATAATATTTTTTTCCTCAATTATAACTCTTGGTTTTTGTCTTTACAGGTTGTGTATTTTACAGCCACATTTCCTTATGTGGTGATTCTGATCCTGCTGATTAGAGGTGTGACACTAGAGGGAGCCAGAGATGGCATAGAGTTCTACATTGGTTCCCAATCCAATTTGACTAAACTGACAGAAGCACAGGTAGGGACCCACATTTAGCTGATTAACTGTAACACAGTACAGTAATATAAGTCTTTTGATTCAAAGCATGATGTTGTGTGTTTTTTAGGTCTGGAAAGATGCAGCAACTCAGACCTTTTACTCTCTCTCGATTGGCTGGGGTGGAGTCATGACTCTTGCTTCCTACAACAACTTCCACAATAATGTGTTCAAGGACTCATTTGTTGTAACACTTACTAATGCTGGTAGGAGCATAGCTACAGTAACATGATCATTTAAAGAAAGTTTTAATAATTGATATATTTATCTCATCAACTTTGCTATTTTCATCTTTTTCCGAGGTACCAGTGTGCTTGCGGGCTTTGCCATATTTTCAATCTTGGGTCACATGGCTCACATCTACAAAATGCCTGTTGGAGAAGTGGTGAAGGAAGGTCAGGCAGACACACCATGTTGGCACCAAATACAGTACTAAAACATTTGGAAGACAGCCAGGTGGCCTCTGATGTTTTGTTTCTTTGTTTTTGTGCAGGATTTGGCCTGGCATTCATTGCATATCCAGATGCTCTGTCTAAGCTTCCTATTTCCCCTCTTTGGTCCATTTTGTTCTTCTTCATGCTTTTAACTGTTGGTCTGGACTCTCAGTTTGCAGGAATAGGTGAAATATTCAGTTGCCATTCATACTTGCATAACATTAAGACCGTTTCTGTTGCCATACATTGCTGTATCCTGAAATCTCTCCTCTTGTCATTAGAGGTGATTACCACCTGTCTGCTTGATGCCTTCCCTAAAACCTTCAAATCCAAACGAGCTTTATTGACTATAACAACATCTTCAATCCTCTACCTGCTGGGTCTGCCTTGTATCACAAGGGTAAGGTTGCCTTAGTGTACTTTGGGTTACTAGACATAGGCCTTGTTAACCTACTAAGGTGTGTGTGTGTGTGTGTGTGTGTGTGTGTGTGTGTGTGTGTGTGTGTGTGTGTGTGTGTGTGTGTGTGTGTGTGTGTGTGTGTGTGTGTGTGTGTGTGTGTGTGTGTGTGTGTGTGTGTGACAGGCAGGAATATACTGGGTTACTCTAATCGACCAGTTTGCCGGCAGCTGGGTGCTGCTATTTTTGGTTCTCTTGGAGATCATTGGTGTCGTCTACATATATGGTAAATATGATAATAGGAGATGTGTGCATTTAAGGTAACAGAGAGCCCTTAAACACCAGCTGTGTACATGTCTGTATTGTATTCATGCATCACAGAAGGCAACCGTTTTATTGAAGACATTGAGATGATGATTGGAAAAAAGAGTTTCGCTTTCTGGCTGTGGTGGAGAGCATGTTGGTTCTTCATCAGCCCCTGCATCATAGTGGTGAGTCAAATGTCACATAACGACCCTGATGTAAAAGACTCTGGCAAAATGCCTAAATGCATATGTTGATGAGTGCCATCAAATCAAGAATTAGGAATTATTATTATGGCTTCAAAAGCTACATAAATTAATGCAAAAAGATGTTATTATTTCTGCCAGCAGCCACTGAACTTGTATGAATTACAATTGAATTAAATCCAGATTTAATGTTTGTATATAACTGCTTTTGAGCAAATTAAAAAAGTGAATACATAATACTGCCCCATGTCTAAATTCATGAAGTTAGTTCTGATCATGTTTGATGAATGAAACCGGCTGCTTTAGGTGATCCTGATCTGGTCAATGATCACGTTTACGCCACCCTCTTATGGAGGAGTCCAGTTCCCAGAGTGGGGTTTGGTTTTGGGCTGGTGCATTGCTGTATTTATCCTTCTCTGGGTCCCTGTCATCGCTATCTATAAACTGATGAGAGCAAATGGAAGCCCCTGGAAGGTGTGTATGTGTGTGTTATGATAGCTGGAAAAATATGGTAATTTAAATTACTAATGTTGTCTACATTTTTCAAAGCATTGCATATTGCATAGCTTGAGAATTTATTCCATGAATTCAAAGATGTGACAGCGAAATAATGTTAATGTTTTATCTTCCACAGCGTCTGAAGTCATTGTGCTCTCCAGCTGAACAATGGCATCCCTACCTGGACATTCATCGAGGAGAACGCTACTCACAAGAACACTGCCGCCTCAGGATAAGGCATAAAACCAAACCAGAAGTAAATGTAAATGTCATCTCGAGCTCATGGCTGTGATATGTGTTTTTGTGTGATTGCGTTTTCTTCCCTTCGGTGCAGCAGTGTAATCTGTGAAACTTGACACTGAAAGTTAAAGTTACATTAAGTGATTTGTGACAAACCGTCCACCATTTCCTGCTAGGGCAGGCAGCTTGCAGCCATCTTGTGTGAGGTCATATGTTTACGGTAAACGGAGCAGAGCCATTTAGGACTCGACCACACAGACCAATGACCAAAAACAAGTGAAATGTGTCTGAATGCTACTTAGAATAATAGCAATTTTTTTCATGTTAAGGAAATACTTTGATTCAATGTGTATATCAAACTATTGCTTAATTGGGCTTGAGAATCAGGTAACGGGTCTTATTTTGTCAATGATACATGGTTTTGTATTTATCTGACTGTATTTCATCCGAAATGCTTATGTCCTGTCAGTAGTGACTGTACCAGTGATCATTTTTGTCTTTCTATGTCAAGTATAATTTTGTGTCAGTTAACTACATCTTTTGTTCCTCACCTCTGATATTCTACAATAAATAACTTATTTCTCCATGTCTGATGTCCAGCTGCTTTAAATGCCATATTTATATAGATCAGATACTGCTAAATGTGTTAAAGCTAATCTCACATGGGCTTCAGTGGAAGGGTAGGATTACAACCACCAGATTACAACTCAATCATTATGAAGTGTCTGACTGACACATTAGTTTCCTTAGTAGCTACCTTCTCAAAGTTTTGCTGCTATTTGCGAAGTCTTCAAGTTTAAAGTCAGTAACTGCTCCCTAGACAAATTAGATTACACTGAGAGCACCCAGGGAAATGTTCTGAATATATGGGTATACTTGATTCAGAACTGAGAACACTACAATATAATTAAGATCGTTTGGGTATGAAAAGAAGAAACAAACATGATGGGTCCACAAAATCAGTCTCAATTGTCTATAGAGCTGCTCCAGACTTTATACTTGATGACATTTCAGACTCACTTCTCTGGTTTCTGAATGTCTTTACTTCTGCAGAATTCCTTAAATTTGAATCACATTGGCATTATAGAAAAATAAAATAAAGCATATGAATCATGACATTTCACAAACAAATGTTTTACCTTTGCAACCATCATTGCTGATGTATTTCTTATTGCATGTTGCTTGCATTAATTGTGAACCTGGTTTTGTCTCTTTATTTTGTAATATTTTGTATAGGAATGAAGCTGCTAGTGCTGTCACTGTAATGCCTAATTATGTGAGAGTGAGGAACATTCCTTATACTTTTACAGTAACTCGTCAAAAGTTTCAATTAAACTTAAAAAACAATGCCAACTCCTCGGGGTGCAGAGCTCAGTACATATCAGTGTAAGTTGAGTTGGACAGTATAGCCAGAATCTAAAATCCATAAATGTGAAAACTGATGAGCTTGATAGGAGCCAGGAATAAATTATGCATACAAGTATTATGTTGAAGTATTAGAGTCAGAAATACTTCATTGACCCAGGTCTTTTGAATTTCAAAACATGCTTTTTTCTTTTGTTTTCTTTTATCTTCCTTCAATTTGAATTATCTTATTTTAATTGATGGAGCCACAGGTTAAAGATATTGAAAAGATAAGATATTGACAGTAATCATGTTGACAAACAAATAATGGAAAGTAGTTTTGTGTGTGTGTGTGTGTGTGTGTGTGTGTGTGTGTGTGTGTGTGTGTGTGTGTGTGTGTGTGTGTGTGTGTGTGTGTGTGTGTGTGTGTGTGTGTGTGTGTGTTTGTGTTTTGTTGTGCTTTGTTTGCTACTGTCGAAAGGTTAACAAACCCTCCAGTACCAGTAGCATCTGAACTTTTATCCACCAAGGCCTGCAATGAATTTGCCTCCTTCTTCGGTGAAAGAAATTCAGGAAATTAGGCAAGCAGTCAGTGCCTTCATATCAAGTAAAGGATATGTGTTGTCCCAGTGTCCAGGCAAAACAAATTCCAATATGAACCAATTTTGTACAATCAACCATAAAGACCTGGAGGACATTATACAACATCTGAAAACCTCCTCCTGTTGCCTTGATATTCTACCAACGGGCTTTTCAAAAATGCTGCTGCGCCAGTCCTCATTAAGACCAAGAAAGTGAATCACATCACCCCAGTTCTGAAGTCTTTGCACTGTCTTCCAGTCCCTCAAATAATTGATTTCAAAATACTTTTGCTGGTTTAAAAAATCACTAAATGGTTAAGGGCCAAAATACATTTCTGATCTGCTGCTACACTATGAACCACCCAGACCTCTTTCTGTCCCCAGAGTCAGAACTTAACAGGGGGAAGCAGCGTTCAGTTTTTATTCTCCACATATCTGGAACAAACTCCCAGAAAACTGCAAAGAGTTCTTTTAAATCAAGGCTGAAGACCTTTCTTTTTGATGCTGCCTTTCTTTAAATAATTGTTAATTTCTTATACTGCACTGTAACTTTTATTCTCGTATTTTATCTGTTTTAAATTTTTTAATTGTTTTTAACTGCTCTTTAATGTTTTATGTAAAGCACTTTGAATTGCCCCATTGCTGAAATTTCCTATACAAATAAAGCTGCCTTGCCTTGCCTTGCCTTGCTGTGTGTGTGTGTGTGTGTGTGTGTGTGTGTGTGTGTGTGTGTGTGTGTGTGTGTGTGTGTGTGTGTGTGTGTGTGTGTGTGTCATAATGACAGTACTGATTATAACCTCTGTTGTTGCATTTGTCTTTCTGCTTTTATGTTCAACTGTTTTTTCTGCAGTGACAATTACAGTCATGTTTATCTTTACCTCCTATATTTACACATTTACTTTCTTACTGTACTGCTCTGTGCGCTACAGGAGTGAATATAAATAAAATCTATTTTGTTGCTAATGTTTGATGATCAAAGTTATTCTGCATTGAATACTGTAACTTCATTTTGCTTCAGTGGTTTGAGGTTTTATGACTCAAAACATACATGAGACACACAAAACCATCAGAGATCTGTTTTAAATGAGATATTTATTTAGGTTAGATCAGTAACAGGTGTTAAAGAGCTGTTCTTGAATGGGCCTCAGATGGTCTTATGTTACATGAAAGTTGACCAGCTACTAACTTAAGAACAACCACTATGATGTTCAACCATGGATTTTTTAAGCCCAGTTGCAGCACTTGCAGCTGTTATCGAACACCAGGCCGGCAGCACAGTGCTGGTTGTAGGTATTTCCCTGGTTGCACTCATAGAAGTGGTTCTTGTTGGTTGGGTCAGGGTAGACACCGTTAGACTTGCCAGCGCAGAATCCAGATCCTGTGCTGCTGCCACCGCTGCTGCTGCCGCCGCTGCTGCTGCCGCCGCTGCTGCCACCACCGCCGGGCTGGGGCATAGCGTGCTGGGTTGGTGTCACTGGAGCCAGGGGGTCAACACGGGAAGTGCAGGCTGGAGAGAGAAATGTAAGAATTAATTAAAAAAAGTTAGACAGCCTCATTATGTTTATTACCAGAGAATATGTGCTTTATGCGTACAAGCTCCAGTTCCCAGTCCGCTCTTGAGGGTGTTGATCAGGGGGTATTTTCCCTGGCCGCAGAAAGTGCCACTGAAGTCATCCAGATCCAAACTCCACACCATGGCTCCACCAAAACCGTTCTGCTTCAACCACTGAATCTGTAGAGCAGATGACAGGTGAAACCAAGTGTTAAATAACTTGAAACATAAAGGTCTGGAACGGGAATTTAAAAAAAAGAAATACAACTTCATACCTTAATCTGGAAGCTCTTAACATTGTCATATCCAACCCAGGTTCCCTGGTTGTAGGCATATGGCACATCCTGTGGGCTGTCCCAAGCCTGAGTGGCTGCTTGCTTCAGGAAAGTGCAGATCTGATGGGAGAGAGATGTTTAAGGTTGGGATCTACACAATACATGCATATACAGTATGTTGTCCTTTCTTATACATCCAGACACAGATTCAGAAAAAGAAGCACAAACCTCATAGTAGGCCCAGAAGCCAGACTGACGGGTGAAAGGTCCAGCAGCTCCAGGTCCACTGGCAGGAGCTCCCACAGCAGTGTCAGAGGAAGCCAGGCGGAAGGTGTGACCATAGGTGGGGAAACCAACCAGCAGCTTCTCAGCTGGGGCACCATTGCTCTTCCAGTAGTTCATAGCATAGTCCTACACATGAGAGAGTACAGGCCAGTGTGAGAATTTGTTTCGTAATTTAATTATTATACATTTACAGCTGGAGCCCTTACTCACCACATTGAAGTAGATCATGGATCCCTGATCAGCGGGGCCCTTGTACAGGGGGCTGTTCTCTCCAACATTGTGCTCCCAAGAACCATGGAAGTCGTAGGTCATGACGTGGAAGTAGTCCAGCACACTGGCAAACAAGACATGAGGATTAATGTTTAGTAATGGCTGTCATCTATACAACAAATGTGAGGCTAGTAATGTTTGCATGTGTTTGCACATGTACTTACGCTCCAATCGCGGCAATCTGGTATCCAGAGTCGATAGTTCCCTTTCCAGCAGAGACAGCAGCAGTCAGCATCAGACGGGGACGGTTGGTCTTCTTGCCCTCGGCCTCAAAGGCGCTCATTAACTCCTACAGATGGGCAAATACACTGAGAAACTGAGAAAGTGTTTTAGCTTATAATTTTAATGGTATTTGATTATTATATTTCCAACATACAACCCTAATATAAATATAATATTCTATGAAATCTCCTAGACATACTTCTTGTCCAAAGCCCCTAAAAGGTGGTATTCTTTATATATACACACATAACTGCAATAATAGCGGCCTGTATACTACCAATTACAACACAAATTAATCTGTAGCCATAAATTAAATAGCAATATGACAGACCTGGACCAGAACGGTATAGCGCTCCTTATCCTGAGGTGGGGAACCACGAGAGCCAGGGTACTCCCAGTCGATATCCAGACCATCAAACTCATACTGACGCAGGAACGTGATCACGCTGTTGATGAAGGTCTGACGATTGGCAGGAGAGGAAACCATAGCTGTGAACCTATAGAGACAGGAAGAAGGTCAGAGTTCCACCTGTGCTACAAGTTCCTCTTGGTGAGAGCATTGTTCCTCATTTTATTACGACTTACTTCTGAGTACCAAAGTTCCATCCTCCGATGGCCAGCAGTGTCTTCAGGTTGCTGTTCCTGCAAGCAGCAACAACATCCACTTTAACCTCTCAAATTGAATCTGTGTGCATGCATGCTAATGTCTAATAATGTGTTTTTTCATGTGTGCTGGAGTCACACTATGATCTATTATCACTATGAGCATTTGTGTGTACTAACTGGTTCTTCAGGGCCTGGAACTGTCCGTAGAGTTTCTCATCGTCCCACTCGTAGGTCTTGATCATGTTGCCGTCCATTCCAGCAAAGGCATAGATGAGGTGGTCACAGAGACATGGGTCAATGTTGGTGGGGAAATACTTGCCTGCTCCGGGACGGTACTGTCCCCAGTTAGTGAAATAACAGGAGAGGATGTAGGATGATCCTGCAACATAAGTAACAATTGCTCTTACATTATGTTACCAACATCCACACATATCACACCAACACTGAATGGATAAAGGATATAATTACCTAGCTGCACATGCAGCAGGAGAGCCAGTCCTGCAGAGATAGGTGACAGAATTAGAGAGGGTGAGGAGAAGGCAACTTCAGTTGCACATGAGAATCAATTTGCATTATGCATAAGATCAAATTAAGTTAAAATGTGTAATGACAAAGTTTGAAAAGTTTCTATGAGCAAGGAGCTCAGCTTACCAACGCAGATCAGCAGTTTGCCCATGTTGCTTCTGTACAACAACCTGAGGACTGGAGGACTCTTTTATACTCTGGGTTCTTACCCATATCTGCCTTATCTGTAATATTTGTTTGATGTGGTTTGCCAATTTACCAAAACTGAAAAGTCAAACTCATTCATTTGTTTAGTCAAGACCAGTGCCGCATTGGATTTACGGAAAACCCTGATAACCTTCAAGTGCCTTTTGATAATTATATTATCCGATTCAATTTGCAATTGTCAAGTTTATTGTTGTTTGCCAAAAAGTGCAGGACACTCCAACAGCATTTTCAATTGTTTTTCAAGTTTACATTTTGCTTCATATTTCCACAAAGTGGTTTAAAGTAAAATCTGGGTTGCACCATTTTCCGTTTATAATAAGTTGTTTGATACTAATGTTTACTCAGTTGTCCTTAAGTTTTCTGCTACATGCCTTATCACCCTTAGACATGGTTTAATATCAGTTATCGCTAGTCTATCACCTAAAGTGAACTGTGCTGTGTGTCACATCGCAATGGAAAGAGGCTTTTTGACCTTTCCTGTCCTTGAATGTGGCTCAGCAGTTTGGTGATTGTAATGTGATGTAGTTTTTGAAATTAGTCTTACACTGGCTGTGCCATCTCTCTAAATCTTCATTAACAGACACTGACTGATAATATTGTACACTCAAAGCTGTCATTTATGCACCATTAATAAAGATAACTATTAACAAAATAAATGTGAAAGTCCATTTTTATTTTGTTCATTAAAGACATTTGCACATTGTTGATACATTTAAAACTCACATTTTAATTTATGATGAATTATAAGTGTGTTTGTAATTTGTAGCACTAAGTCATTTAGATATAAACATTTTAAAAGGTTTAATTAAGAGATGAAAACAGAAAAAAAGTGCTTTACAAATAAAGTTTAGAACAAACTTAAGTCCATGTATGTTTACCTTGTTCACCATCTTGGTTTAGCATGTTCTTGTGTTAACCTTTGCTAATAAGCACTAAACACAAAGTACGGCTGAGGCTGATGGAACTGTTGTATAGTTTTACTGGATAAATGATCTTCTGGTAGCACCAAAATGTCAAGGGATCACCAAAGTCATTCATTCGTCCTCTGGAGACCTTGGATATTGGTACTTACAGTTTTTTTCGATTGCTAAACGACAGTGGGCACAACTGGAGTCACATGTGCAAAACGCTAACTACAGTCTGCACAGCAGCAGTTCACGTGGACCAAACTCTAGTTTTTCATGGCTTGGACACAGTTTTCAAAACTCTACATGCTTATCCAATGACTTTAACCACAATGTGCACAACACTGTCGATTTATAGCACTTTGTTCAAATGCTAACACACTGCTGTCGAAACTGTTAACCACACATTCAAAACAGAATAGATTTCAGTCTGGTGCCTATCAAACACTGCTGATTGCAATTTTAGCTGAAAGCCTAAGTAGGTGTCTTGTTTTAGACTAGTTAGTGAACATATACGGTATTTATACAGAGAAAGCTCAGAAAGCCTTTTTTTATATACAAACACCAAATAAGAATGAAACAATTATACCCTGTACCGTTTGAGAGAAACAGGTAAAAGAGCAAAGATACCAATATGTCCAGGTAAGATGTCTGAGGTTATGTACACAGCTATAAAAAAAGTGAAAAACACTATATCTTTACAATAGTAAAACTGCGTTCTTACTGTTTTTCAGAAAGTAATGGCGTTGAAATAGAAACACCACATTCATTTGTATTTAGAGATGATGCAGACATCCCATGTGATGAAGAAAACTTGCCACATGATGCTGGAGAGAGGCAGGATTAGTCACACTATTCTTTGGTACTGTTACGTATGTACCTTTAGTTTTTTTCCCCCAGTAATTCCATAAATTACTAGAGACAAAATACTTTATTGAAGAAAACAGTTGATTTTCATTCCTTCTTGTTTACCTTATGTAAAAATTGGTATGCTATACAATCTATATTTTTTCCTTAAATAAACTGTTGAGTAATGTCAAGTCACTCAAATTGTTCAAACTGTAAAGATAAAAAAGTTTGTAATTTCTGTATTGGTGTTTGATGCTAGTGTTTTTACCCTCAGTGTGTTCTGAGTGCCAAGTGTTTTGCAGGTGATGTGAACTGTTTAGCTCAGGTGACTCTTGGTAGTGCAGACTGTAGTTTGAGTTTTGCACACGTGACTCCAGTTGTGCCCACTGTCGTTTAGCAATTGGAAAAAAATGCAATCCATTTAATAGTTGTCGAGATATTCAGTGGTGGACCTACCAGTATCACGCCCACACCCACAAGATATACCATCAACACTGAGCCAGTATCTTCTATGTGGACTGGTATACTTAATCCACACAATGCCATGAAATGCCGTTTCCATAAAAAACATAATGACCTCTGAGCAGCAAAGCCAATTTCAATTGTTTTTCATTTTAAATATAATTTAGTGCCAGCAGCAAAGTATTACCCCTGCAAACAACAGCTGAGTGCTAAACTACTTGATAAACACAGTGTGAAAAATACCAACGAACAATTTTTTTTCGAAGGACAAGGATAATAAAATGGCATGGGCACTTTGAAATGCCCCCTCAGTCTTTCATTTTTTATGTCAGCAGA
Source organism: Perca flavescens (assembly GCF_004354835.1). Taxonomy (NCBI): domain Eukaryota; kingdom Metazoa; phylum Chordata; class Actinopteri; order Perciformes; family Percidae; genus Perca; species Perca flavescens. Next base: position 27,971,776 of record NC_041334.1, on the reverse strand, counting down.
AGTGACTTGAATGCAGTTGGAGGGAGGAAGTAATTGAATGAAGGTTTGGCCTGTGATATAGTAAAAATACTGTATTTGCTGAATTGTTTTGTGAGAACATGAACAGTGTTAGATACATTCTCCAACTGGGAATCCGTTCAGTAGGCAAGCACATCAGGTCTCAGTCATTGACACACGTAAAGTTTTTGGCATTACTCAACGAGTCTTAAGGACATGTTTTAGTCAATTTGCCTCTGTTTTCACTGACATGTTTAACTTGTCACTCTCTCTTTATGTGGTTCCAAAATGTTTTAAAAAATAAATCATAATTCCTGTGCCTAAAAAAACGACTGCCACCTGTATGAATGATTTTAGACCTGTAGCATTGACTTCTGTGATTATGTAGTGTTTTGAACAGCTTGTGAAGACATATATCAACAATAGCATACCTGCTTTAACTGATCCATTATAATTTGCATACAGATCAAATAGAGCTGTGGATGATGCTGTATCCCTGGCTTTACATACTGTGCTCCAACATCTAGAGTGCAGGGATAAGTATGTCAGGATGCTATTTGTCGATTATAGCAGTGCCTTTAATACTATTAGACCTTATATTTTAATATCTAAGCTGTTAGACCTGGGCCTCTGCAATTCTATCTGCAGGTGGATACAGGACTTTCTAACAGGCTGCCCCCAGACAGTTAGAGTTGGCACTACATACTCAGCCTCTATAGTGCTAAACACTGGAGCACCTCAAGGCTGTTGTCTCAGTCCTTTATTATACAGTCTGTATACCTATGATTGTATTGCTAAACACCCCACTAATAGTATCGTGAAATTTGCAGACGATACTACTCATTGACAGCAATAATGAAATATATAGAGATGAGGTGAGTAATTTGATCATGTGGTGCAACAGAAATAATTTGTCTCTTAATGTGGGGAAAACTAAGGAGGTCATCATAGATTTTAGAAAGAACAAACCCACACATACACCTGTCTTTATTAACAACTCTTCAGTTGAAACTGTTAACACCTTTAGATTCTTAGGCATCCACATTTCAGACACCCTCACATGGTCCTTCCATATCAGCTGCGCCATTAAGAAGACAATAAAGTTGAACTGAACTGAACTGATACACTACCAAATCTCCCCACCAGAGAGAATCAATGAGCTGTGTAAGGTGTAGTTGAGTCCATTGTGGTCCACTTTGTATAAGATGGTCAAGAATGAGTATTTATTGTTTGGATCAGTTTAGTTCCTTGTGATGTTATCTGCTCTTTGAAATGCTCTAAACATTCATACACTACGAGCAAGACAGGTCTTAACCTCTGTAACAACTGTAGTTGTTTTTGCTGCTACATTGAACTTACTAAACCACAAACCAAACTCTTTCACTATGGCAACCATGCACAAAGAACCCACTGATGAACACAGACCTCTTGCCATCCCCCACGCAATACACACACATACATACACACACGCACACATATGCACGCACGCACGCACGCACGCACGCACGCACACAAAGACACACACCTTCACCCGCCTACCCTCCTGTCAGGCTTCTTAACAACCCATTTCTGTTAGATGGTAGCAAATTCTCAATAATCTTCTCTCTGACATGTTTCTATGCGCACGCACTCTCACAAACTCACATACAGTGCTGTGATGCAGGAGGGTTGTCCAGCTGGTCCACTTGTGAACACATACAGCATGCTGTGACAGGGAAGGAACGCTGTATATGATTTAGCACATTTTCAACATTTTACTTACAGACCACAACCCAAACTCTTTCACTATGGCAACCATGCACAGAGAACCCACTGATAAACACAGACCTGTTGCCATCTCCCATGCAATAAACACACATTCATAAACACACGTACACATACGCACGCACACACACACACACACACACACACACACACACACACACACACACACACACACGCACACACACACACACACACACACACACACACACCCTGTGCTAGCTAATTGGAAATATGACATGTGGAAATTATGATTAATCTTGATCAATCACGTTATCTTTGGAGAGTCACTGAAATACACCCATCTGCTCTTCTGTATAAAACGACATACTGCAGAATAATGGCGATGCTCTGTAATTATAATACATTAATTTCTATGTTAAGGTCTATCCCAGCAGGGGCGCAGGTTTGATTAACTTTTACAATTAGCAGTTGCTCTCTACAGTGTGTATAATGTTTCTTGAACCTGTGATCTTCTTCAGACAATATAGGAGTCCATATTTGATGCATAACAAGCCTCCAGTTGTGTTATTTACTTTTCTGTTTGAGTCTCAAAAAGCATTAAACTGTATGCACCATATGGTGTCACTCTGCACTTGTCTAAGAACATGATCAAAATGTAAATACTGCGAGTACTAGTGGTTGTTCAGTTGCCTCTATCTATCTCTGTTCCTCTCTCCCCCTCCACCCTCACCCGCCTACCCTCCTGCAATGGGCAGGCTTCTTAACAACCCATTTCTATTAGATACTGTTGAGCTTGTCACCATGGCAGCAAATTCTCAATCATTTTCTCTCTGCCATTTTTTTCTACGCGCACACACTCTCACAAACTCACATACAGTACTGTGATGTGGGAGGGTTGTCCAGCTGGTCCACATGTGAACAGAATTCATACAGCATGCTGTGACAGGGAAGGAACGCTGTGCCATGCATTAGCACATTGTCAACATTTTCACATCCAACCTGTCATCTGCCATTATGTGATATCTTGCATTGCGTGGCAGTTTTTTTGCACCAAACTGTGTGTGTGTGTGTGTGTGTGTGTGTGTGTGTGTGTGTGTGTGTGTGTGCGTGCAAGTTTCTTCTGATATATGAGTCACAGTCCTAAACTACTCGACAGCTATGCTTGCTTCAGTTCAGATGTGCTTGGAACAAAGAGTCAGTTAACTAATAATATCAGTGAATGGGATTTGGACCTTGACTCACTGACAGGTTAAAACACACTCAAATATGTATCACATGGTTTCAGAACACTGTTCATTCTCTATATCACCATTGCATTAAGGATGAGGTACAAATAATTCTAGTATAGAGTTATTTCTCTATATAGATTTACACTTTTACAAAAACATTTTGTTCATCCAGCAATTTTTTTTCAAACATACATTTTAACTACAGCACATCACATGATACTGAATCTTCGGCCACGTTGCAAAATGGAAGTGCTTACAATAAAATAATCCAACACGAGACGTGAATGAATGAATTTTTACATCTCATGTAGATGTCCCAGGCAGTTGACGTCAGCTTGTGGAAAACTAAATGAACACACAAAGGAAAAGAGGAAGGTGACACAGAGAAAGCAGAATTGAGAGAGTGCACTCTGCACTCTCTCAATTCTAGATAGGAGGATAAGGCTGAGCTGATTTTCTTTCTCCAATAAAAGCGACACCCCCCCAGTGTTGCTATGGCGACCTCCTCTCTCTCCCTTTCAGCGAGCTACCACTTATCCTCGCTGCCTTTCAGTCAGACAGAGCATGTGGGTGTGTGTGCTTTTGTGGGTTTGGCTCCTGAATGAATCAAGCAAATGAAGAAGGTCATTAGAGAGCCAAGTCACACAGTCATATACATGTAAATACACATGAATACAAAATAATATAAGCCCACACGCTGCAAAATTGCTTTTACTAAATCGTTTTTTAACTTCTGTTCATTCTCTACATTTTTGCTCTTTCGTCTCACAGTATATCCTGCAGTAGCTGCTCTCTATGCTCTTTTTTTTGCTCTTTCACGACCACTCTGCCTGATTCTCTGTTACCACACACCCACACTCAAACACACACATATCCTCTCCATCGTTAGCCTACAGTACAATGAAAAGAAAAACAATGAGGATAAGTAGGGAGCTTTATAAGTGTGTTTAAGTGCGTTTGTTCCCCCATAAACAAAAGGTCAATGACCATGAAAGTTGGTGAATCGTATACCATGAAACAAAATCACTTCAAAACCGTCACAGGACCAGGACATCACAGTTATAAAGTATGCAATGCCCACAATTTAAATTCCACCATATTGTGGGTGGACAAGTATGTAAGAGTACTTGTAATGCAAGTATTAGATCACATCACAGTGGAAGAGGGATTTACTGTAGTTACACTTGTCTCAACTGTTCTTCATATTCTCTCAAGGAAAAATACATCGCACACACAGCTTCTTCACTGACCAGAGGCTGTGTTTCTATACAACCCTCTTCATGCTTCGCAAGCACCTCATTTAATTGCTCAAATAAAAAATGCATGTCCACATGCAAATTTCTGGCAGCGGCCAGCATCGTTTGACCCAAGACTCTGAATGTTATATCCCTTCAAACTGACTACATGTTTAATAATGTCATGAATAACGTATAGTTGGGGAAAAAGGGTGGTGGTGATGAAATAATTTAGCATTTATGCACATTTTGGTTTTAAACCATAACACTTTATGTATCATTATTAATAGTATTGCCGCTGAAAGCTTAGATTATACTGCACTCTAAAAGTTGCCTGTGATAAATGGTTCTAACTGGCAAAATCTCATTCTCCCATAAAGCAGAGACATTGGTATATATATGTGATGATCCAAAGACGTAATTTGACATATGCATATATCAGAATCCACTAGTGACCAAATATATCTTTTTAGATGCAGTATGCTGGCAATACAGGAAGAAATGTGCGCTCTGATCTAAAATATTTTGCATGCATTAGTTGAAATATGTGTACAACTTTAAGAGTGGTTAGACGTGCCCTGGGTACTGAAGGGCCTGTTTCATACAACATAGCTTTGATTGTAGAGTCAACTTAAGTAATGTGGTTATTTGGATTCTAAAATTCTTTCCACAAGCATCCTTCCTGCAACAGATAACACACAGTAACCGAGACAATGGATGTAGTAATAGAGAGAGAGAGAAGGAAGCACCATTAAACTTGCATTATGGTGATTTCGTTTGGGGGTAGCAAAATCAAGCTGTTAAACATCACATAAAGTTGTTAGCATGTTAGTAACATTATCATTCATTTGGAGTCGTGTTTTTGTCCACCTGATGAATGGATGTCCATATAAATATGTGGCCCTTTAGTGCCAAATGTTCAACTATGTTCACCAGCTAGTCAATAACTTTGTCCGTCTGCAGTTTGTTGCTGAGCAGGTAACGTACAGTGGGTTTTTTAGAACTTTTCGCTGGACTCTACTCGCTGAACTGATGACAGCGGTTAGTCTGAACCAAAACAATGAGCTGAAGGATGCTGAAAGATCCTGGGGGAACTTCAGAGGGTGTTGATAATTCTCCGTGGGTTCGTCAGCACAAGTCACACTTTTCACGTTTCATGTAGTCATTTGATCCTTTGTTAATATAAACATATTGATCATAGTAGCTTTACCAAATAATTGGATTAAGCTCAACACAGCAAAACAGACCCATCCCCCAACTCTGTTTTGAGACCTGTCAGGCAGGTAGCAAAATGTTGAACTCACTTCAAACTGATTTAGAGATCAATGTGATGACACTTCAGTCATGGTGTGCCACATGGGCTGCCTGCACCCATCATAACATCTCACTGCACTAATTTGACAGTCTGCTTTGGGTTTTAAGTTACATGTACTCTTAAAACTTGCATGTGCTTCTCTGCTTTAACTGCAGGTGCTATTTGCACAAACCTCCAATTCAGTATCCACCTGCCATATACATCATTTGTATTAAGTGTAAAGTGACTTCTATTGCCAGGTTAATTACCACAGGGGATTACTTACCATGCAGCATGCATGTTATTTACAGGACAGTATCATGTCACTGCTGTATTGCTGTAGCCTGGAGTAATCCACAGAGTAGTTATATCTCCATTCCAGGACAGTCAAACTGTATTGCCTTCGTCATGTTCAATATATAGCCAAATTAATGGCACATGTTATACCTCATAGAGCTATGGTGGTGTTATTGAAAATATATGCATGCCACAGTAAGTCTGAGATCCTTTCAACATCTGCACACATTCCTTTCTTTCATACATAAATTACCACCAGTCAATGTGGCATTATACAGATGCTGTTAGGAGAGCAGTTTGCCTTTAAAACTGAATATAAAACTACAGCATCAGGAAACACTGAGACCGTTGGAATCAAAGAAATGAAACAAACAACTAAAACTCCAAAGTCAGTTTACCCCAACAGTACCCACAATAATATTCTTTTTTTATATTGTTTTCTCTTTTGTGTCTATTGTTGATTGCTAATCTGTACAAAGGGTTTAATTACTTTATGAGCATTTACTCTTGGCCATTTTCTATATTGTATTTTAATGATACAGACTTTGAGATGAGATTGGAATCAGGCTCATTAAAGCCTAATTGAGTCGTGATGTTGTCTGACCGTAAAATTTGATTATTGCGATCTTAAATGCTATGCAATGTGCGCTGTAGGTTTGTAACAATTGGAGACAATTCCACATTGAAACCTAACAAAAAATCACTCAACAAGTCTGTTTAATGAAGAGATGAGACAGCTTCAAAATGATACAGCTGTAAATATAAGATATTGTAAAACAGAAACAACGACTTACATAATGTAAACTGTGTCTCTCTGGCTACTGTCTAACCTTTGTCATCTTGGACCTGGCATGTAAGCAGGTATTTAATCGGAAGGCTATGGCATTGACTAAAATGCCAACAGGAGCCAAAGAAAACTTCTCATCCAGAAAAACCACACACTGTAACTAACGCAAATGGTTTTCCTTCGGCTTATAAAACAGGAAGAGGAAGAGGAAGAGGGAGAGAGTGAGACAGGCAAAAGAGAGGAGGCAGATAGGAGAGATGAGAGGGACAGAAGCTCTGCTGGAGGGAGAGAGAGAGAGAGAGAGAGAGAGAGAGAGAGAGAGAGAGAGAGAGAGATAGAGAGAAAGAGAGATAGAGAGAAAGAGAGAAAGAGAGGGAGAGAGTCATTCTGTGCCAATTTACTCTTAAGCTCCAGTGACAGAGAGAGGAGAGCTAGGGAAGTGATATTTCAGGAACCTTAAGAGATCCATAAACGTGTGACTCAGAGGGAGAAGAAGAAGAAGGAAAAAATATTCCGGCACTTGAAGCATTTGCAAAGGAAGACTGAGCAAATGAAGAAAGGAAGAAATGATGAGATGTGGTCGGTGCTTCAGTTGCGGTAAGAAACCTAAATATGTTAATAGAATATTTTAAGCAAACAGGTCATTGCAGCACTCACACAGACATGCAGCTGTGGATGCATGCACATTCACTCTGAGTAAAAGCTGTATTGATTCAAAGGTGTTGGTAGCAGGTGTGTGTGTGTGTGTGTGTGTGTGTGTGTGTGTGTGTTGGAAATGGAGAAGCTCGAGGGTCTCCTTTGTCAAACATCATAAGTTTGTGAATATCTGTGTCTGTGTGCATGTTGGAACAGATTCAGCTGCAGGGCAATGCGTCTCTGTTTTTTTACAGTATTTTTGTTATTAGGATCTGCATCCAGCACCTCTATATCTCTGCCATACATCCCTCTCTCCTGCTGTCTAAATTCTCCCCCTCTCTCTATTCCACCCTGTTGCAGTGTCTCTCTGTGTTGTAGCTGCACAGCACAAACAAATGGACTGTTTTCTCCATACCTATTTTTTCCCTTTATCCGTTAGAGAATATAGGTCTTAGAAGCTTTTTCTCCGTCTCCCTCTCGTTCTTTCAAAGCAAAGTAAAAGTCAGCCAAAGGAGAGGCATGTTTGACATTAACTTCTGCAGAAGCATTCATGTGACTGGTCTGAAAAAACATTTCTGTTTTTTTCACATCCCGTAGGGCTTCTGAAAACTTTCAAGCCATTGACATCCTGATGCCCATTAGAGGATAGAGACCACCATCTAATCAATTATCCCACACCTTATGTCTAAGTTAAATCTAGAATTGCATGGCACAAGCTATACTGCAAGAAATGCGTTTGGAAAGTTAAAACAATATTTAGTTTAGCACAAAGGAAATGTGACCTCTTTCTCTCTAGAAAGCAAATGTTAGTGTTTGTGTGAGTGTGTAGGGTTTTAATGTATGCTTTTAAAGCATAACTCTTGCCAAAATGCAACCTAGGATCTTTTTGTGAATGTACCCAAGTCAAACTTTCGTTTAAAAGCATAATTAGTATTCTTATTTTCGGTCAAATGGCCTTTTGAATGGGAGTGCTAGGGACGCTACTAAGATCGCATCAAAATTGATATTTTTAAAACACTAAGAATGAAACATGAAACTTTCACCAGCGGCTCAACACATGAACTCGAGCATCGAGAACATTGTTTGTGTACAGAGTTTACTAAAGAGAAAGGTTTTGAAGAACTCACTTTAGCAGTTGTTGTTTACACTATCCACCATCTTGTCAGTCAAAAAGAGTCGATCTCCGAATGCAACGTAACAGGGAGGAGAGTAAAGATGGAAAGCTCCGGGGGAACTTCCGGCGCATGAAAGGATGTAGACGTGTTTATTCAGCGCTCCTCTCCGCTACTCACAAAATCTTCTGCGTACCACGTCTCTTTTTGTTCACAAACCCGCAACTGTGTGTGTATATACCTTCCTAAGAACTCGTTCAAATTGTCCAAAAAGTCCAAAATACCGAAGCCAAACGTCTCCAGCAAAGCCAAATCCACCTGTGGTCAGGCTACTGGAGCTAGCACCAGTGATAGCTGTGATCCTGCTAACCATTCTCCCACCACGTCAGACATGCCTCCAGATAAAACTTATGATATGTGTAAGGAGCTGTGCAAAGAGGTGTCCGTGTCAGTCCTGCGCTGCATTAATGAACGTTTTGATGCCTTCGAGGCTAAGTTTCAGTCACTCGCAACTTTGCAGGCCGAACTGCAAGCCCGTGTGGCTAACCAGGAACAAGCTACTGGCGACCTTGACGTCCGCATATTAGCGCTTGAAGATAAATACACTGAGCTGGTGGGGCGCAACACCCAACTCCATACCAAGGTGCTTGACCTGGCCCGCTCCCGGAGGCATAACATCAAAATTGTGGGGATACAAGAGGGTGAGGAGGAAGGTAAACCCACTGAATTCGTCTCCAGGCTAATCCCCAAGCTGCTCGGTGACACGCACTTTCCGCATCCAGTTAAAATTGACCGGGCTCACCGCTCCCTCCAGCCAAAGCCGGCCACCGGCGCCAGACCGCGTACCATCCTGGCGCGCATCCATCACTTTCAGGAGAAGGAGTTGATTCTTCGCCTGTGCAGGCAACAGTCCATGGAATATAAGGGAGGTAAGGTCCTTATCTTCCCGGACTACACCAGCGAGGTCATGGCTCAGCGCCGTGCCTTCAGAGAAGTGCAACAGGCCCTGCACGATGAAGGAATAAAATACACACTGCGATACCCGCCAAGCTCTATGTTTACCCCCGAGACGGTGGGGCGCCCAAGATCTTCGCGGACCCGAAGGAAGCGGCGAAGTCCCTGGAAAGGAATAATGGACGATCCACACACTGATTTTTTTTCTATTTAATTCACGGTTGCGCCCAGGTGAGGCAACTATATTTGTTCAAAGCAGCTATAGCTGCCCGTTTAGTTTTATATACACTATATTACAACGACCCACTTTGAACTGCTGTCATGTTCATACAGCCTGAGGTGCTGATACTGCTCATATTTTCACTACTTTGACTGCTCTGTATCGCGGTATCATATAGTTTGTTACTACAACGTCGCAGAGGGGGAGTGCTAGTGGTAATATTCTAGTTATCAGCCCAGTAGCTCCTTACGAGATGAATACGGGATGCTATGTGCCAGGTTCGGGGAGGCACAAGGCGGGGTGGGAGGGGAGGGATGATGTTATTGTTCTCTTTTTTCTTTTGCTTTCTGGTTTTTCACTATTTTTCATATGGTCAGTAGGCTACTTACACTACTTGGTAGTAAGGGACGCACTTGTCAAGTGGAAAGGACAATATTTCTGTGAAATTATTTGCTGTTGATGGACAGGGTGGTGAAATTTGTGAGCTTTAATGTGAATGGGTTAAATGGACCTGTTAAATGAAAAAGAGTCTTAACATATCTGAAAAAACTGAAAATAGATATTGCCTTTATACAGGAAACCCACCTGACACCCCTGGAACATAGAAAATTGAAAAGGGATTGGATAGGACATGTAATATCATCATCCTTTAACTCTAAAGCCAGGGGCGTAGCCATTCTGATAAATAAGAACATCCCTGTAACACTTGGAGAAACTGTTGTCGATGCATTTGGGAGGTACGTTTTGGTGAATTGTCAGATATACTCGGAACCGTGGACTCTCTTAAATTTTTACGCACCCAATTATGACGATGAGTCGTTTGTCCAAGATATATTTTTGAAGGTGTCGGAAGGGCGGCAAAATATTCTTATAGGGGGCGACTTTAATTTCTGCCTCAATCCTATCCTGGATAAATCATCTTCATCAGTATCCAAATCTAGAGCAGCCAAAATTACCATAGAATTCATGAAGGAATTAAATTTAGCGGATGTCTGTAGACAAATGCACCCTCAAACTCAAGATTATTCTTTCTACTCTGGGCGCCACAACTCTTTCACTCGGATTGATCTTTTCTTGCTGTAGACGCAGCTGATTCACAGAGCAGTAGAATCTGAGTACTTATCTAGAACATTATCGGACCACTCACCTCTGACCCTGTCCATTTATATGCCTGAAAAGACTACTAATATGTATAGGTGGCGTCTGAATCCTACTCTCCTTCAAAAGCCAGATTTCTGTAAATTTATAAGAGATCAGATTGGCCTGTTTTGTGAGACAAATTGTGCTTCTCCTCCCAATAGTTTTATATTATGGGACACACTAAAAGCCTTTTTAAAGGGACAAATAATCTCTTATACCAAAGGTATCAAAAAGAAATACATGGCGGAAATAGAGGAATTGGAAGCAGACATTTTGAAATTGGAGAAAGAGTTTCAACAATTAGAGTTAGAAATAAGTGAGCTTACCAGACCTCTGTTGCCCATTACTCAGTTTTGCCTCAGGCTAGCAGCTTGAGGCTACATTAGCCGCTGCTCAACTCAACTCAAACTTTATTTATATAGCACCTTTCATCCAAACATGCAGCCCAAAGTGCTTAATATAGCAAAATTGAACATTAAACAACATTTTGCAAGACTCAAAATTACAACAATAAAGCAAAAGAAAGGTTTAAAAAAAACAATAAATAATAGTCAATAGAATAAAATAAAAATAAACATCACAGATAAAAATTATGTAAAAACCTTATTAAAACTTAAAAACTAAGGCTATTGCTGTGGATAATATGTTAACTGTGCAGCCATGCTAAACTTTCAAAGAAATCTGAGTCAGGGGAGTAATAATGGTCACTAAGAGCCAAAATATTCATCCTATTTATCCAGAGGGAAAAGATTGTGGAGAGTTGGAAAGGGACAGAGTTATAAAAGTAGCTGCTGAGTCATACAGGTCTATTCACACTCCTTTTCTGAATAGTTCAAATAATCCTTTGTGTACACACATCTACACACAGTTCTGGTTTCCTGAAACTGCCAAAAACACAAAAAACTGCTTTTGAGAAAAAAAAATGAAACATCAAAATTAAATGATGAATCCATTATTGAGCAGGTTGCATTAAAAAGTGAATGAGTGGAGATGAAAGTGAATGGCTGATAGAAGAGTTAGAGGAGCCCGAACTGTTTCTGTGTTTTTACTGTTATAGGTCAGAGCTTGGACAACATGCTGTACACAAAGTCCCTCACTTTGCTGCTTCTCATACAACTAAACTACACGGTGTTTGAATGCTTATCGCTTTGCTTTCCAACTCAATAGATGTGCTAAATTGAATCTGTCAATTATTTTTCCTTCTTGTGAGAACAAACTTGGCAAGCATCTCTCCACACTTTCTCCTCATCCGCTAGCAGACGTTACAGCCTGCGAGTTGTACAGTACTTCCTAGTCTAGTTTTGTCACACCAGCTGCCAGGATGGAAGTGTCAGGAAAGGTTCAAAGTTCACCTAGTGAAAACTTCATTTATAATCATACAAAACTTCATCACAGAAAATGGACTGATTTGTAGAACACCTGGAAATTGATTAAAGGGGAAATGAAGATTTGTAGCTACAAAAATGTAGTCAGGTTTCCTCGGTCCAGTCAGCGTTTTTTTCATCTGTGTTCTTATCCGCTGATGCACAGACCAAAACAAATTCCAAAGTAAATCTCATAACACTGAGTGAGGCTGGGAGATTTGTTTCCATGGCAACTATGCAATAAGCCTTCTCGGAATGTGTGAGTGTGTGTCTGTCATGCACAACCAGTATCACATAAAACTTTATTTGGAAGACAAAGAACACTAAAACGTCACAGAACTTAAATCATTATATAAACAGTAATAATCACATCGTTGTTAATGCAACAAAAATAATGTTATTCAACCCATTAACAAGCACTTCCTTCTTTGTGCACAAGCCTGAAATTACAGCATATAAATTTGAACGATGACAATCACATAAAAATTCTACACATTGGGGCGTTAAACCTAAAACTTAAACCGGTTGTAATTAATATTATGATATAAACAATTAATCAAATCAATTACACAATGTGCTATATAAAAGGTATGACTTATAGTTCCGAACAACAATTAGCAGTAGCATCAAACTCTGCAGTTCTCCTCAGCTCTACAGAGCCTTTCAGTGCGTTTCAGCTCATCGTCTTTACGATCCATCACTTAAATTAATTTTGATTCACGCTTGCCGCTCTTATCAGCATGATTTCTGTTTTCAGCGAAGACCCCTAAAAACCCTCTAAACACTACCTGCCCAGCACCACAGACAAAGTTAGTAAAAAGCTACAGTATTTACTAGGAGGTAAAGTGCAGATATTTTTCTCAGGAGATGTTGGAGAACACAGCTAAAAGGAGAGTGAATATTGGACAGAAGAACGACTCCAAATGAATGATAATGTTGCTCTGTGTCTGCTGGATGTGTAAATAAGCAACTGTTTGCAAACACCATAACAACTTTACAAGGTGATAATATATCAATGTCGTGTTTACATCTTGTCTCGCTGCCCCCAAGTGGCCAAAAACAATTAAAAAAAAATAAATAATGCAGATTCACTGTAATCAAATTAAAAAGACTGCTGTACTTTTAATTGAATGTAATTAAACAATAACTAGCATGTAACCTTTTGGCCTGTACAGCCATATTTTATTGTATCTTGACTTCCATGTACTATGTATATTAAAATATGCTGTTGAGAACAGGGTGACACTTGTTACACTGACACATTTCTCCCCATAGGGTGTTTTTGCACTTCCGCTCAGCTAATTACTAGGATGATCTCATTACTACCAAATGGCTATGATCCGTTAATGTGATGGTGTTGTACCATGCTCTGGATAAGTTAACCTGCCAAATGTTCTAAATGTAAATATTGATGTAACTGGTGTTTGCGTGTGTCTCTCCAGCATGCAACGTTACTGTGTGTGTGTGTGTGTGTGTGTGTGTGTGTGTGTGTGTGTGTGTGTGTGTGTGTGTGTGTGTGTGTGTGTGTGTGTGTGTGTGTGTGAGAGAGAGAGAGTGTGTGTTTGCCTCTATGTGTGTATTTGTTCCAGCAGCAGCTACAGTCTTTTCAATAGTAGCCTTAACTAGAGAAGGCTGATAATATAAAAGATCCCTGGGGTCTTTAACTGTTACATAATAAATAACATTTGTGGGACGTTATGTTCTAACATTGAATGCTGAATGTGAAGCACTGACATGAAATATTTAAGTGCAACACGATTTCATCACCCCTGCATATGTAACTATTCTCCTGTAGGCTGAAAGAAACACTGAAGATTACAACAGAGCATTCTTTTTTTTTCCCCCGGCCTTTTTCTCTGTACTCATGTCTTCTCTCCTTCACCTCTTCTTGCTCTTCTCAGCTGCAGAGCATGTCTGCAAAGTACATGTAACCCATGTTTAAAATATGACATAAATAAGAATAAATAGTTAAAAGCTGCATAAATAAGTTTGAAGGTGATTCATTTAATGTAAGTTAATCTGAGTTAATTAAAAACGTTAATACAACAATCATTTAATGTTTTAGATTAAAAGTATGCTGACAGAAAATTCATGTCGCTGCCCCTTTAAGGGACTAGTGACGCTAGACGCAGCACCTCACTGACGCTGCAGCAGAGACCTGAGAGAGCAGAGGAGAAATCGGAGAGAACGAGCATCGGTTAATGAGCAGAAAAAAGAGAGTGAAAAAGTAGATTTTGCAGTTGAAAAACATAATTTACCTGGTCGGGAACTGACGGGGATTTTATGAAAACTAAGCCACACCGGTTTTGGTGAGTTTAGTTGTTTCTTGCATTTTGCAGTGTTGTACCCTTTTTTTTCTCTGGCGGAGAGCTAACGCTAAAAACTTAGCTGTTTACAAGGAGATGCTTCGTCATAAACGGTTTACCAGTTAATATTTTGGATTTATGAAGACTGTGAATGTTATAAAAGTGAATGTATGCTGTGTAAATGAAAGATGTGTGCAGTAGTTGTGTGGGAGACGGAGCCGTGAGTTAAAAGAGACCGCTCCGCTGCCATTTTTGAAAAAAAAAAAACACTGTAGCAGTAACGTTACAACTCAGAGACTGTGAAACATTTATTTGTGTAATTCGAGGATTTAAAAGAGATTTATTGTGCTTATGACCTGTTACACAGGTCAGGTTTTTGCTTGGTTTGAAGCTCGGTCGGAGCGAGGATTGGTCTGCAGTGTGCGGGCATGCACATGCACAGACGAGATTCAAGATGGCGAGCCAGACCCAGAACTTCAACTCATCTTCTCCATCGCATCAGTGAGGAAATCTCCTGCGTATGGTGACTCGCTGCCAGAGTGGTAGGAGTATCAAGAATTGGTTTTGAACTGAACTGGAAACTGATTGAATAATTTTGGACTGAATCAAACTGAAACTCTTCATTGAACTGAATAATCAAACTCTCATTTGGACTTCAACTTGAATTTAAGGTGTCATGCTTTTGTTTACATATTGAGTTCATATGTTTGAATGTGATTTGATGATTGTGGTCCACTTTGATTTGATTGTGTAAATTGAAGGTATTTTCTTACCCGTAAAAGAAAGGAAAAAGAGTTAACTCAGGAAGTGAAATAGGAATCCTAAAGTAGGTGCAACCTAGGAAAAAAACTGGTCTAACTTAGATTAGCTTTATTAAAATAACTTAGGTGAACTAAAGAAAAAAGAGAGTGAAATACATTTTCATTTATACAATATTAAGAACCTGCAGGGTATTTTTGTTTTGTATACTGTATTTTGTGTGTTTTTTGCATTAAGTAAATTGCCGGCCTTTTGTATTTAAAGCAACGGTCTCTGGTGTAATTATTATTTTGCTTCCCACTCCTTAGAACCTAGAACTGGTCCAGTGGCGCAGTTAGTGGTGTGATACCGGTGCTACATACATCCTTGAAAACTCCATGTGACCCTGCTCTCTTAGAGATTTATTGCATTTCAAATTCACACAAATTGGTTTAGAGTGGGAAGTGATGGGGTATAGTGCTTGAAAATGTGTTTGTATTTAAGCAACACATTAGACTGTATCAAACAGCTGATTTTAGGTTATTTTAGTTTCTCCCTTTTTCTCACTGATTATCCTTCTTTCTTATGTTTTTTGACAAAAACAGTGAGCTGCCGCACTGGGAGCCATGACACCTCCACCTGTGGCCAGGATGTGAGATCGAGGGTGTGACAATAAAGGCCATCACCAAGCCACTGTGCAGTCCCTGTTCTACCGCTGAATCAAAGTTAAACATAAAAAACTCTCTTGGTATAACAGAGCCCTTGACTATAAAGGGACAAACACATTTAATGTTTTCAGTTGTGTCTGAATCTGCTGTAGAATGTTATTAACAACAGAGTCACTGTTTAATCAGTCTAGATTTTAATGAATGATGACAGTGAATCATCTGGCCTACCTTTTACAGTTTGCACACACACCTTGAAACTGTTAATGTCCCAACTTCACACACATTACTGGTCCAAATGATTCATCTAACATCCTCATAACGAACTCTTTGCCACCTTGTCTGAATCGGCTCCTGTGACCTGCGAGGATTATGAGGCCGACTTTAGTGTTTCTACAGTCGCAGTGTCTCCTGTGTGTGTTGGTTGGTGTATGTGTGTCCGGCGTTGTCGGCTCGCTACCTCATGCACTACCATGGCACGTCTCCTGCCCGGTGCGGTGTGTGTGTCAGATCAAGCCGTGGTTCTCCCCTGACTCTGTCTACCATGAAGCTCCCACTGTGGACTGCAACGACCTGCTCTTGACCAAGCTCCCCTCACCCATACCCCCGAACACACACACCCTGCGCCTGCAGAGTAACCATCTGTCTGAGCTTAACACTTCGGTGCTGCACGGACTCGCCACCCTCACCGACCTTGACCTTTCTCAGAATCGCTTCAGAAGTGTCAGGACAATAACTCAGAGCGCCTCCCTGCCCTCTCTACTGTCTCTACATCTAGAGGAAAACCATCTCAGTCACCTCCCTGAGGCCTCCTTCTGCTCACTGCCAGCTTTGCAGGAACTCTTCCTCAGCCACAACAACTTACACTCGATAGCACCTGGAGCCTTCACCGGTCTGGACTCACTACTGCGTCTGCATATCAACAACAACAGACTCAACACTGTTGACCCTCGGTGGTTCAGGGCTTTGCCCAGCTTGGAAATTCTCATGCTTGGTGGAAACCCTGTGGAGGCCCTGCCTGAGGGGGGCTTCCTGGCCCTGAAATCCCTCCGGAGTCTTGTCCTTGGTGGTATGGGTCTGAGAGGCTTAGCTGAAAAAGCACTGGAAGGTTTGGAGGGCTTAGAGAGCCTCTCCTTCTACGATAACCGGCTGACAATGGTCCCCACTCAGGCCCTGATAAGAGTGCCACGACTGAAGTTCCTCGACCTCAACAAGAACCGCATCAAACTCATTGAGACAGGAGACTTCCGAGACATGGTCCACCTGAAGGAGCTCGGCCTGAACAACATGGAGGAGCTGGTGTCCATTGAGAGAGCCGCCCTGGAGAACCTTCCAGAGCTCACAAAACTTGAGATCACAAACAACCCGAGACTGTCCTACATTCATCCGCAGGCTTTCCTCCAGCTGAGCAGGCTGGAGAGTCTAATGCTCAACTCCAACTCTCTGAGTGCACTGCACCAGCACATTGTGCTCAGCCTGCCGAGTCTCCAGGAGGTCAGCTTACACTCCAACCCACTGCGATGTGACTGCCTATTTCACTGGGCCGCTGAGGAGGCCTCTCACTCTCACATTGAAGACACACAAAAAGAAAAGCAAACACCTCGCATGGTGCGTTTCATCCAACCCCAGGCCACGCTGTGCTCTGAACCCCCAGAGCTGAGAGCTCGCAGGGTAAGAGAGGTATCCTCCAGGGAGATGTCGGCCTCTTGCCTCCCCATGATCCCTACCAGCTCCCTGCCTTCCTACGTTGGGGTGAGAGAAGGAGGAAAACTGGTCTTGCACTGCCGAGCTCTTGCAGATCCACAGCCTGAACTGTACTGGGTGACTCCCTCTGGGAGGAGACTTGGTCCTGAATTGAGCCAAGTATCCAAAGGTTTACCAGCTCCTGCTCCCTGTCACAGCCTGACAGCCTCTGAGGGATTCAACCACACATCCGCCTCCATCCTCTCTCCGAGCCAGCCTCAAGATGATACTCCCTGTAACCCCTCCAAACACTACCGTCTACTGCCTGAGGGAACTTTGGAAATAAACAAGGTCACCCTCAGCGAGGCAGGATTGTATACGTGTGTAGCTGAAAATGCACTGGGAGCAGATACACGCAGTGTTACTGTGGGTGTGCATGGCAGAGAAAAGAAAAGAAAGTGGGGGATGGCTGCTAATATGAAGGGATATCAGTTATTAAAAGCGGAAGCCAGGTTGGAGGTGAGGGAGGTCGGACAACACTATGCTATCCTGTCATGGCAGAGCGGGCGCAACCTCCATTCGACTCGTCTATCATGGCAAGCCATATACTCAAACGCACACACGCCCACATACACCACACGCATCCTGGCTGGTACTCAGAGCTTCAACCTGACCCACCTGCAGGCAGAGACATTTTACCGAGTGTGTCTACATTTGGGGATCAGTGAGGGCGCCAAGCACGCCAGCAGGAGATCAAGAGAAAGCAGAAAGCCTCAGTGTGTGTCATTCAGCACAAAGGCTGTCCCAGAACCACAGCCTAGCCTGCAGCTAAGCCCAGAGCTGGCCTCCACAGCAGTCACACTACTGCTCCTCGCACTTATTCTGCTGCTGCTGGCAGGCCAGGCCTGGGACAATGAGCCTGGCGAAGGGGACGGAAAGCACCACAGTACCATCCTCCAGGAAAGTCTGTGATCATCAATCACACAGAAGGGAGCAACACACATTAGCCAAAGCAGAGTAAGGAACTGCTATTACACAATGACTGCTGAGATAATTATGTTTGTGCACATTCAAATCAGAACAAAAAAAAACACATGCACACACACACACACACACACACACACATAAAATGTCAAATATACACTTGTACACATGTGAATTACAGCTACAAGAGAGGAGTCATAGATCAGAGCAGTGGTGTCGAAAGATATTTGTATTTATTTTATATACCGTATAAAGTATACATTGACATTGTTTCTGTGTTAAGGTGTATTGAAAAGAATGCTTAAACCCTAACCAGGGAAATAAAAGTGGACAATCATACTCCTGCAGCACAGTGAATGAACACAGGAGAAACAAAATAAGTCTGAGCTGCCGATGACCACCGGACTGAAACTAAAGACAACCTGATTTAATCCAGGGACATATATATCTGCTGAGGAGAGCGGCTCAGACCTCCAGGGTATTTGTTATGTTTTCTATCTACATGTTCCACAGACCGAACCATTATTTATCCAAGCAGATAAAACTCTGTCTTGAGACTGATACTTAATGAAATTCCTTCATTGCTGTAAACAACCTTTTTGCTTAGCTTTTAGTACCTTGGACTGGGTTGTCCATCTTGCAGTACATATACAGTATACTCATGCCAATTCCCACACTTCTTTTAGCATACATGTGATCTGAAAAGTAATTGTGTTAAATTCTATTTTGAGCTAATATACAATAAAATCTTTTCAATTTACACAATGTTATGGTGTATTTCTGTTGTCTTGCCATAAAAATAGTGTAAACAGCATGACAGATGAGACCAAACTCATTACATAAAAAGTCACATATTAGGGATTGATTTGCAGCTCCCTGCTTTTCTGTATGCAGTTGCCGTTTGTACACAGTAGGAATAAGTATGATAATAACTCAGGACATAAACACAAGACACAGTGTGTCCCCTGCTGGATAACACCTGGAACTGAGCAGAGGCTTTAGCCAGGTGAAAGGATAGAGTCACATTTTTAAATGCTCATTTGTACAATGAGTTACTAGTCACTGTAATCATTCCTGTTCTCCATAATAAAAGTGAAGTAAACCCTTCCCAGAGTGACATGTAAGGGATGGGGGACTATATCTGCAGTCATAGTTTTGTGTATAAATGACTTCCAGAGATCAGCGACAAGAAATATGATGTTTGATCAAGTGATTATCTTCCAAAGGTACAGTCATTTCCTTGCTGAGCTGTAGCACAGAGAATAACAACTACAACTCTCGCTACCAGACGCGAGTTGTAGTTCCACTGAGACAACCTGTAGGGGGACCGTCCCCCTACAGGTTGTCTCATTGGAACTACAGCTGCAGCTAAAAGTTACATAGTGTTGCTTTAAGAAACACATACATACAGTATTGTGAATATATATTTGAATGGTCCTACTGTGGCAGTTACATGTGTCCTCATTACCAATTTGCACAACTGATACAAGCTGGCTGGGAGCTTTATGTTGGTTCATCCTTTATGTAGTCCCTAGACCAGTAAGCCCCAGACTGCGATCACAAGGAACACACGAGTCTGAGGGAATGTGCTATCACTCTCAAACTGATTGACAGGATACATAGTCTAACAATGAACAAGTAAATAATACTGTCAGTGGTCAAAAGTTGCTCCAGTACGGACGTTCTGAACTTAAATACATTTTGAACTTGTACTTGACTTTATACTTGGACTCAACTACATTTCTGAGGGTAATATGTACTTTTACTTTACTACATATATATATATATATATATATATATATATATATATATATATATATATATATATATATATATATTTTAACCATCACCTTATCGTGGTGGAGAGGTTTGTGTGTCTCTGTGAACCTGAGGGCTGTGTTGTCTGGAGCTTTGTGCTCCTGGTAGGGTCTCCCAAGGCAAAGTGGTCTCAGGTGAGGGGCCAGACAAAGAATGGTTCAAAAACCCCAATGAAAAAGCTAAGCAGAGATGGAGTGACCCTGCCCGGAGGAAGCCCGGGGCCCCGCCTGGAGCCAGGCCCAGACGGTGGGCTCGCCGGGCGAAGCGCCTGGTGGCGGGTTTGCCACGGAGCCCGGCCGGGCACAGCCCGAACAAGCTACGTGGCAACTCCTCTCCATCCCATGGGCCCACCACCTGTGGGAGGAACCGTTGGGGTCGGGTGCGATGCCACATGGGTGGCAGTGAAGGTCAGGGGCCTCGACGGACCAGACCCGGGCAGCAGACGCTGGCTCTGGGGACGTGGAACGTCACCTCTCTGTGGGGAAGGAGCCGGAACTGGTGCGGGAGGTGGAGCGCCACCGGTTAGATCTGGTGGGGCTTACCTCACGCACAGTCTTGGTTCTGGAACCATACTCCTGGATAGGGGTTGGACTCTTTTCTTCTCCGGAGTTGCCCAGGGGTGAGGCGCCGGGCGGGTGTGGGGATACTCACAAGTCCCCGGCTGCGCCCGCTGTGTTGGAGTTTACCCCAGTGGACGAGAGGGTCGCCTCCCCACGCCTGCGGGTTGTGGGGGAAAACTCTGACTGTTGTTTGTGCATATGCACCAAACAGGAGTTCGGAGTATTCGGCCTTCTTGGAGACCTTGACTGGAGTCCTGTATGGGGCTCCAGTGGGGGACTCCATTGTTCTGCTGGGGGACTTCAACGCACACGTGGGCAATGATGGAGACACCTGAGAGGCGTGATTGGGAGGAACGGCCTCCCTGATCTAAACCAGAGTGGTTGTTTGTTGTTGGACTTCTGTGCTAGTCATGGATTGTCTATAACGAACACCATGTTCGAACATAGGGATGCTCATAAGTGTACCTGGTACCAGAGCACCCTAGGCCGAAGGTCAATGATCGATTTCATAATCGTTTCATCTGATCTGAGGCCGTATGTTTTGGACACTCGGGTGAAGAGAGGGGCAGAGCTGTCAACCGATCACCATCTGGTGGTGAGTTGGGTCAGAGGGTGGGGAAGACTCTGGACAGACCTGGTAAGCCCAAACGTGTAGTGCGGGTAAATTGGGAACGTCTGGAGGAGGCCCCTGTCCAACAGACTTTCAACTCACACCTCCGGGCGGAGCTTTTCGTGCATCCCTGTGGAGGCTGGGGGCATTGAACCCGAGTGGACAATGTTCAAAGTTTCCATTGCTGAAGCTGCAGCGAGGAGCTGTGGTCTTAGGGTCTTAGGTGCCTCAAGGGGCGGTAACCCACGAACACCGTGGTGGACAACGGTGGTCAGGGAAGCCGTCCGACTGAAGAAGGAGTCTTTCCGGGATATGTTATCCCGGAGGACTCGGAGGCAGTTGCAGGGTACCGAAGGGCCGAAGGGCTGCAGCCTCTGCCGTGAAAGAGGCAAAGCAGCGGGTGTGGGAGAAGTTTGGAGAAGACATGGAGAAGGACTTTCGGTCGGCACCAAAGTGCTTCTGGAAAACTGTTCGCCACCTCAGGAGGGGGAAGGGGAACCATCCAAGCTGTGTACAGTAAGGATGGGACACTGTTGACCTCAACTGAGGAGGTAATAGGGCGGTGGAAGGAGCACTTTGCAGAACTCCTGAATCCGACTAATACGCCCTCTATGTTAGAGGCAGAGCTGGAGGATAATGGGGGATTGTCGCCGATTTCCCAGGCGGAAGTCACTGATGTAGTCAAACAACTACACAGTGGCAAAGCCCCGGGATTGATGAGATCCGTCCAGAAATGCTCAAGGCTCTGGGTGTGGAGGGGCTGTCCTGGTTGACACGCCTTTTCAACATTGCGTGGAAGTCTGGGACGGTGCCAAAGGAGTGGCAGACTGGGGTGGTGGTTCCCTTTTAAAAAGGGGGACCAGAGGGTGTGTGCCAATTATAGGGGTATCACACTTCTCAGCCTCCCTGGTAAAGTCTACTCCAAGGTGCTGGAAAGGAGGGTTCGGCCAATAGTCGAACCTCGGGTTGAGGAGGAACAATGCGGATTCCGTCCTGGTCGTGGAACAACGGACCAGCTCTTCACTCGCAAGGATCCTGAGGGAGCCTGGGAGTATGCCCAACCGGTCTACATGTGTTTTGTGGATTTGGAGAAGGCGTATGACGGGGTCCCCGGGAGATACTGTGGGAGGTGCTGCGGGAGTATGGGGTGTGGGGGTCTCTTCTCAGGGCCATCCAATCTCTGTACAACCAAAGCGAGAGCTGTGTCCGGTTCTCGGTAGTAAGTCGGACTCTTTTCAGGTGAGGGTTGGCCTCCGCCAGGGCTGCGCTTTGTCACCAATCCTGTTTGTAGTATTTATGGACAGGATATCGAGGCGTAGTCGGGGTGGGGAGGGGTTGCAGTTTGGTGGGCTGGGGATCTCATCGCTGCTCTTTGCAGATGATGTGGTCCTGATGGCATCATCGGCCTGCGACCTTCAGCACTCACTGGATCGGTTCGCAACCGAGTGTGAAGCGGTTGGGATGAGGATCAGCACCTCTAAATCTGAGGCCATGGTTCTCAGCAGGAAACCGATGGAATGCCTTCTCCAGGTAGGGAATGAGTCCTTACCCCAAGTGAAGGAGTTCAAGTATCTTGGGGTTGTGTTCGCGAGTGAGGGACAATGGAGCGGGAGATTGGTCGGAGAATCGGGCGCAGCGGGTGCGGTATTGCATTCAATCTATCGCACCGTTGGGACGAAAAGAGAGCTTAGCCAGAAGGCAAAGCTCTCGATCTACCGGTCAGTTTTCGTTCCTACCCTCACCTATGGTCATGAAGGCTGGGTCATGACCGAAAAGAACGAGATCCAGGGTACAAGCGGCTGAAATGGGTTTCCTCAGGAGGGTGGCTGGCGTCTCCCTTAGAGATAGGGGTGAGAAGCTCACTCATCCGTGAGGAGCTCGGAGTAGAGCCGCTGCTCCTTTGCGTCGAAAGGAGCCAGTTGAGGTGGTTCGGGCATCTGGTAAGGATGCCCCCTGGGCGCCTCCCTAGGGAGGTGTTCCAGGCACGTCCAGCTGGGAGGAGGCCTCGGGGAAGACCCAGGACTAGGTGGAGGGATTATATCTCCAACCTGGCCTGGGAACCTCGGGATCCCCAGTCGGAGCTGGTTAATGTTGCTCGGGAAAGGGAAGTTTGGGGTCCCCTGCTGGAGCTGCTCCCCCCGCGACCCGACACCGGATAAGCGGACGAAGATGGATGGATGGATGGATATATTTTAAAGCTGAAGTGACATATTGTAAAATTTGTTTATAAATATGCCATATTTCTTTACAGAAAAAATCCCAAATCTTCAACTTGGCCAGCTACAACATTGAAATGCTACTTGCCCATTAATCAGTCTAATAATCCAATGATAAGAGCTCAACACACAGAGTGAAAAGAGGAGCTGCAGCAATGTGTAGCAATATAACCTCTAAATACAATTATGAACCTGAAAATGAGCATAATATGAACACTTTAAAGGGGTCCTGTGGAGTTGTCCTCTAAAAAAACAAGTTATATTTACATTCACCAAAATCGCATTGTGTGTATCCTAGAGCTCTAACAAATATGTTGAACATATTTCCATCCTCATAAAACATTTGCAAAGTCCATTTTTAAATCCAGCACTGTTTACATCTACGGAATATGGATTGCAGTCTTCTTCTCTGCCTTGTGGTGCATTGCTGCATATCTTGGCGTATTACCTCAACCTGCAGATCAGTGGAATAGGGTACAGTGTACAGTATTGTGTCGGAGCGCATGTATCATGTGCGTGCACAAGATGAGCAAAAATGGGTACCCACTCATAGAAAACAACTCCATAACGCTACTAGAGGTCTAAAATCAGGAAAACTTTAAATAAAACATCTGAATAATTCTTACACCGTTTTTCTTAGAAACTGTCAAAGGTTTCTTTTTTTGTTGTAAGCGCTGCAGTTCTCTATATTTTCATTCTTTGACAGACAAATCCTAATTTCTAAAACTCACACTTTTCAATTATATATATATATTTATTTATTTATTTATATATTTGAATAAATCAATGCTGGATCTTTAATCCAAAAAGGTAGCTAAGGAAGAGCCTTGGTCAGTAAAAACACATTTCAACAGTAGACTCTGTATTTATTCACACAAAACATAATACATTTTCTTCAATAAGGCAACACAATACTGTATATACATACAATGATCTATATGTATACCATATTTAAATTTGTTGTTATTTCTTATCTAACAACATGTAATTCTTTACTAGCACTAGCAAGTGTAAATAAATAGTTTAGCAAGTCATGTAAAAGAGTACCAGATAAACCTCAAGTCATAGTATTAGTACATCCAATGCAACAATCCTTTACACACTCTGGTATTTTGTGGTTATTGATATATTTTAGCTGCAGTTCGATGACTTGCTAAAATATAAAATGTTTTTAAAGCAGTTGAAGGTGGCCTGTGGAATTTTCTTGTAAACAAAGGTTATGTTTACATTCAGTATTACTGATGTCTATATCTTTAAGTTGTAACAAACATGTCATAAAACATTTGCAAAGTTGATTTTATAAGTATTTTAAATCCAGTGTTGTTTACATCCATGTTTTATAGCTTGCAGTCTTCTTCTATTCTGTTTTTACTGGCGCATTGGCACATTTATTAGTCAATTACCGCCACCTGTTGCTCAGTGGAGTATTGGACCATTGGCAGTAATGTGTAGCCTACTGCATGTGTGTTCTCGTTTGCGTGCACAAGACAAACAAAACAGGGACCCACTCATAGAAAAACAGCCACACAGCACTACTAGAGGTCTAAACCTCCACAGAGAACCTTTACATCCTCCAACATCAGTTAAAAATCCAACAGCAAAAACATTCTTTGAAAAAAACAACTAACTTCAAATATAATTCTTTTCACAAACAGCATCAACAGTAATGGCAATTTTCATTTTTTACCATTAGCATTTTAAGATACATTAACACTGACATCATTAGGTGCTGGAGTGGGTGTCATTGCTAACAAAAATGGTGTTTGCTAACAGACTTGGTGTATGAAATATGTGGTTGTGACTTTAAAAAATGTGAAGAACAAAAACCAGTTTTCAGTGAGAAATGTCCTTCCACAGTAATGAGTGTGTTGAATGTACTGTACAGAGTGACACAAAGTGAAAATGCTGTTAGCTCGACACCATTCTCTTCACAGCTGATAAGATTGTACAATCATTTACAAAAATATAATTCTATTCTGCATTAACAAGTGACAGTGATTAGTACTGGTTTAGAAGTTGACAGGACATTAAATGACATGAATAAAATACACAAACCAATGACACTATGGAAATAAGAAAACATCAAGCAATCATAGTATAATTTATATCACTGTATACAAAGCACAAAAGACTGTCTGCTCTTATGATACATGAGCAGTATGTTCCCGATGCCCATGTCACTCAGACGTTTTTGACCTGTTTCCATACATTTGAGGGTCGTGCTGCTAAAACAGGCCAACAGAGCTGCTCTTTTATCCTGTTTGCCTGTGCAGTGTGACAAAAAGTCTGAAACCAAACCTCAAAACTGCTTAATTCCATTACAACGGGCATCAAAAACTCTTGGAATGTCAGGTAAGTTTGTTTTACTGAAAAGAAACACCACTGTAACTTGTCACTATAATCTTTACAAATATGCTAACACTTTATTTCAAACCAAATCTAATTTGGTATTCATAAGCAGTATAAAAACAATTAAAAATGGTTTATAGGACAATATTATGTAGTTGTAGCAGTTATGATGTTTAATGAGCCATTTCCATCCTGGTGGACAATAACGGTATATTTTTTATTCTATTTTATGAGGACATTTTAAAGTGTTTATTATTGTCTGTTAAAACTGTTACCCCTCCTATGAGGCATTCATAACTGGTGGGTTAACATGTAATCAGTGTTTGATGACACAATAAAATGCTGTAATCATTATTATATTTTCAGTACTTTTAAATACATCTATACATAGTTTCAATCATGTAATCATCATGTAAACAGTTAAATGATTTATAACACTGTAAAATTGTTATACTGTAAGCCTCTGGTTCTCAAACTGTGGTACCACAGGGGGTACGCAAGTTATGTTATATATATATATATATATATATATATATATTTATTTTTTTTTATTGAAATTAATTAATCTAAAAACCTAATACCAAGAAATACTACAAATAAGTGTTTCTTTAAGTGTAATATTTAGTTTCGATATCAGCTTGCTACATAGTTACATTCACAAACAGAGCGCGCATACATCCATAATTAGTTACGAGCTGTGTTGGTAAGCGGTAAGACAGTGAGGTAAAATGTATGGTTTAAAAACACTGCATTGTGGCTCCAAACTTTAACTATGAGGAAGAGAAATGTGGATGAGGAGGAAATGTGGACGACTGTAAGTACTAGTCGCTACTTAAGCAGCGGCGGAGAAGTC